>NC_059203.1:18761047-19061047 GCF_020615455.1 Coregonus clupeaformis | reverse complement strand
TTCCCTCTGCTTCGTGAAGTCAACAATCAACTCCTTTCTTTTGCTGACGTTGAGGGAGAGGTTGTACTCATGACACTACAATGCCAGTACACATAGCTGCTCCCTATAGGCTGACTCGTCATTGTTGGTTATCAGGCCTACAACCGTGGTGTTGACAACAATCTTGATGGAGTTGGTGTCGTGCAAAGCCACGCAGTCATGGGTAAACAGGGACTACAGCAGAGGACTGAAGACACACCCCTGGGGGTCACCGGTGTTGAGTCAGTGTCTCATTAAAACAGGTGGGGACTACAGCCTGGTACAGGTTGAAGATGCCAGAGAAGATGCCTGCCAGCTGGTCAGCACACACTCGGAGGATGCAGCCAGGGATGCCATCTGGGCCGGCGGCTTTGTGAGTAATTCAGCTTTGAGAGTTTTTCTTCACGTCTGACTCAGAGTGTGAAAGCACCTGGTTGTCCGGAGCAGCAAGAGTCTTCCTGGATGACTTGGTATTGTCTGCCTCGAAGCGAGCATAGAATGTGTTAAGCTCTTCTGATCGGGAGGTTTTGGTGGATATCGCACAGCTGGATTGGCCTTTGCAGTCTGTGATAGTCTGTAGTCCTTGCCACATGCGACGCAAGTCTGTTGTCAAACATCAATTCAAGTTTGAGTCTGTATTGTCTTCTTGCATCCCTAATGGATTTGAGGAGCTCGTACCTGTTTGCCTTGTATGCGTTGAACACCACCAAGACATCGGGTTCGTTCTGCGGATATTGAATGCTGCAGAATGGGCTCTCATCATTGTACGGATTTCTACGTTAATCAAGGGTTTTTGGTTGGGGTATATCCAAATTATTATTGTGTGTACATCAACACATTTCCTAATGAAGCCTGTGACTGACGATGTATATTCCTTAATGTTGATGGATGGGTATTCTCCAAACAATCCTGCAGCATTAAGCCTGCCTCTGTCCAGTGCCTCACTATTCGCTGTGCTGGTGGCTCCCTCTTTTAGGCGGGAAATAGGAACAGAGAGATGTGATCTGATTGACCGAAGTGGGATGGCTTTGTACTTGTCATGGATGTTTGCTCATACATGGTCAAGCACGCTGGATCCTCTTGATGGGCAGGATACATGTTGGTGATATTTTGGGAACATTTGTAATGAGGCTCCTAGCGCTGTCAGAGATAGAGAAAGGAGGAGATAGGAATCCCAATGAATGGAGAAAGGTGTAACACCCCACCCAGCAGACTGTAGACTAATCACATTCACCTTGTCATGCTGCGTCACACGGTTGCTAAACTAATCATCACGTAATCCCTTCTCAAAGTCGAGAAACCTGCCTATTTTCCTCGAGAGTACGTAATGTAACAATTCTAAATCTGTACGATACTTTCAAACATCTCGGATCACATTTGCAATGTACTTCTTGTTCACAAAATAGGCTAATGTGTCACGAATTCCGCCGAGACTGCTCCTCCTCCTTGTTCGGACAGGCTTCGGCGTTCGTCGTCCCCGGAGTACTAGCTGCTACCGTTTGATGTTATCTATGTTTGTTTGGTCTTGTCTGATTAGTGCACCTGTTCCATATCTCGTATTGATTATGTCACCTATAAGTTTCCTTTGGTTTAGTTTGTAGTTGTGTGTTGTTGTACGCCTGTCCGTTGGTGTAGGTTATTTGTTTTCTTTTTGTTAGTGCTTTTCGCACTTTACGCACTGTTTTGCGTATTCGCTCGCCTCCTGTTTGTTGAGGCCCGTTGGATTTGTATTTTGCTCCTGTGACTATTAAAGTCGGATCAACTAAGCTTCTGTGTCCTGCGCCTGACTCCAACACCGCATCCACATCAGCCCCTGACAGAACAACACACCATACAATGGAGTCAGCAGGAGCAGCGGCGGCGACCGAGTCGCTGGAGGATCGGGTCAGCTGCCAGGACGCCATGATCCAGCAACTCGGCTCCGCCATGCAGGAGGTAATGAACACCCTGCGCCGATGGGAAAGGGGAGGCGTGCCCACACCTCCTCCTACATTACCACCACCATCGGCCAGCCCCCACCAGACCAGCTCCGGAATCCAGTGGGATTCGGCTCTCGCTCCCGAGGGAGTATGATGGCACCGCAGCCGGGTGTCAGGGGTTCCTCCTTCAGGTGGAACTCTACCTGGCCACCATACACCCGGCGCCCTCGGGATACGAGAGCGTTTCCGCCCTCATCTCCTGTCTCTCCGGCAAGGCGTTGGAGTGGGCCAACGCCGAATGGAGGGGAATAGACGCCGCCACCATCAGCTACGCGGAGTTCTCCCGCCGCTGCAGGGCAGTTTTCGATCACACTCCTGAGGGTAAAGCGGCGGGGGAGTGTCTGTTCCACCTCCGACAGGGGAAGAGGAGCGCACATAGGTTCGCCCTGGATTTCCGGACTCTAGTGGCGGATGCGGGGTGGAATGAGAGGGCCCTCATCGATCACTATCGGTGTAGCCTGCGTGAGGACGTTCGTCGTGAGCTGGCCTGCAGGGACACCAAACTGTCCTTCGACCAGCTAGTGGACATCTCTATCCTTCTGGATACCCTGCTGACCACCCTCGGATGTCCCGAGATGGGGCCGTCCATTCCATCCCCCAGCACCTCCGAGCCGAGCCCAATGGAGCTCGGGGGTGCTGGTGCTAGAGAGAGTAGGAGAGAGAACCCGAGCGGGGCCATCCCCTGCACCAGCTGTGGCCGTAGAGGACACACTGCGGCTAGGTGCTGGGGAGGGTCTCCAAGGAATCGAGGCAACAGGTCGCGCACTGGGGAGTCATTTCAGGTGAGTAGGCGCCCCACTCACCCAGAGCTCTCTGTTTTTCACTTGTGTATACCTGTGGTATTTCCTCAGGTTGCATCTCATTCCCAGCATAAGGCGCTAGTCGATTCAGGCGCAGCTGGGAATTTTATTGATCGGAAATTTTGTTCTAAGTTAGGGATTCCCCTCCTGCCCGTTGATGCACCCTTTCCTGTCCATGCCCTAGATAGCCGCCCGTTGGGATCTGGGTTGATTAGGGAGGTCACAGCGCCACTAAAGATGAAGACGCAGGGGGGTCATGAGGAGATTATTCAGTTGTACCTCATTGACTCTCCTGCGTATCCCGTGGTGCTGGGGCTTCCTTGGTTAATCACCCATGACCCCACCATTTTGTGGCAACAGAGGGCTCTCAAGGAATGTTCTGGCCAGTGTGTTGGGTGATGTTTAGGTGTTTCCGTTGGGGCGACCACGGTGGAGAGTCTGAACCAAGTGCCCGCAATGCACATTCCCCCTGAGTATGAGGATTTGGCACTCGTGTTCAGCAAGATGAGGGCGACGCGATTGCCACCTCATAGACAGGGAGATTGTGCGATAAACCTCCAGACAGGTGCGGCACTTCCGCGGAGCCATGTGTATCCTCTGTCTCAAGAGGAGACGGCGGCTATGGAAACCTACATAGCTGAGTCCCTGAGACAAGGATACATACGGCCCTCCACTTCCCCTGCGTCATCGAGTTTCTTTTTTGTGAAGAAGAAGGATGGAGGTTTGCGCCCGTGTATTGATTATCGTAGTCTCAATCAGATCACTGTGAAATACAGTTACCCTCTACCTCTGATTGCGAGTATGACTGAATCATTACGCGGAGCGCGTTTCTTCACAAAACTGGATCTCAGGAGCGCTTATAACTTGGTGCGCATTAGGGAGGGAGATGAATGAAAGACGGCATTTAGTACCACCTCAGGTCATTATGAGTATCTTGTCATGCCATACGGTTTAATGAATGCTCCTTCAGTCTTCCAATCATTTGTGGACGAGATCTTCCGGGACCTGCATGGGCAGGGAGTGGTAGTGTACATTGACGACAGAGGACATTGATGAGAGGACATGAGTGTACATTGATGAGAGGACATGAGTAGCATACTGTGTCTCACCTAACCTAACAATGTTCTTAAGATTTTCTTTTCATGGGTGAAGATAACTCTGCCCAACTGAGTAGGATAATCTGAGTATTTTCTGTGCCCTGGAGACTATGTGATGACAAAAGACTACAGAAGAAAGAGCTGGAAAGACCCTATGTGGAGGGGCCTGTACCAGGTGTTGTTGGCTACTTTAATAATGGTAAAAGTGGTGGAGTAGATACTTAGATTCATGTTTCCCACTATAGGAGTGTTCCAACCTCAGCCATTGGGTAGCATTGTTGTCTTTTGTGTGTGTCTGTGCTTGTGTCTTTGCAGCAGTAACTCTGAGCTTCCCTATGGGTAGGCTGATTGAAGGACACTTTTCACAGACAGATGTCGATAGATTGAGAGGGACTTTGGCTGATCCGGAGACCCTAGTGACGGGGGAAGGTTAACAACTGAAGTGACCATACACATCGTTGTCCAGGTTATACCAACGATGGTACGGATAGAGGGGAGTATCGGGTATCATCTTAACCATTGTACCAGAGTGAGGGAACTGATGATTAAGAGACTTTAAGGACCTTCCAGACCGCCGAGAGATTCCAGACCACCGAGAGATTCCAGACCACCGAGAGATTCCAGACCTCCAAGACGCACCAGATATCCTTATCATTGATTTCTCTACACTTGACTAGTTACCTGATTTGATTTGATTTGAGAATAAGGGGAATGGAGTACTGATAAAAATAAAGAGCAGAAGAACAAGATATAGAAGGGATATAGACAGGATTAGAATGTATATTCTTGCACAGGCAGGAACCATAACTAAAAATACAGGAAGGGATCACTGTTAAAATACAAGGGTTAAAATATTATTGGTGTGTGAGAAACCATCACAAAGAGTTTGGGGAAGTGACAAAGAGACAGGTGAATCATAGACATAAGGAGAACAGTCCAAGACTTAGATAAACAATTTTATGTAGTATTTGGTGTTAGATTTCCAGGGGGAAGTGGTATTGGAGTAGTTATTCCTTGGGAAAGTGCATTAAACCCTGTATATGTTAGAGCTATACCAAATACAGAAGAAAGGGAATTGAAGGAACCGTTAAACAATGATTGATATAGATGAGTACAATATCTTATATTACAATTAAATAAAGAAAATAGTCTAATATGCACCACATCTCCGTTTAAAGAATTAACAGTAGTTCAAAATCTTCACAGTTACTAGGACTGTGTTATGATTCAACTACAACTTTTGTCATATAAGGAACTCGGAAAGACCATATTGGCCAGCAGAATGTTTGTAATATTTAGGAAATCCTAAATATAAACAATTTTATGATCAACCAGGATGAGGAGAGAAGTGTAAGCAATTGTTAGAATAGGAACAAGGAAAGGGAAACACCAGAGTAATGTCAAATAGTGTGAGCAAAAATATAGGAATGTTACAATAAAACAATTGGGTTATATAATTTGGGAGAATGTGAAACATAATGATTTGTCATGTAGACAATGTTAATAGGGATGTTTTGGATTGGAAATTAACTCAACTGAACTGTTATGATCTGTCCTTTCCTGAGGTTACTACGGATGGTGTCGTAATGCATTGCAGAGATCATTTGGCCCAGAACGGTGTAAACCTCAATAAAAACCAAAAATCCTCTACTCGGCTGAAGAGGAACAACAAAGGCGTTGAAGGCGTTCCTGTCCGACACCACTTCTGCCAGGAGACCTGAATCCAGCATCAAATCAAAGCAATCAATTGCCTTCTCTTTTGTGCCTTTTCTTTCAAGAATGTGAGGAATGAGGTCTATGCAAATGCAACGTTCTTCCTAGTTTGGGTATACTGGTTTGCACATGGACAAAACAGAATGATGGTGGAGGTGTGGCGGTTCAGGTGTGACATTGGAATTGGGACATTGCTATGGGCAATCCAAGATGAACTATGAAGCTATCTGAAGAACATAATGAAGACGCCAGAAGATTGAGTGCCGGTAGAGGAAGGGAGTGTTAGTTGAGGTAGTATGTTGATTAAGGAGGTATTATACACTACTAAATTTATAGTAATTTGGACAATGCATTGAGGTACTGATCTGTTGTAATTCTCGTTATGAGGAAGTTAATGCTAGAATTATTATAATATAAATATACATTCGGCCAGTGTCAATATGTGACAAGGTGAGAGTTTTAACTTTGAATGATGGAACAAAGGTGACTAATTAAGGATTGTCATTCTAAAGTTGTTTTGGGTAATTAATTTGATTATGATTATAAATTATAAGTGGACTAATTGATCTGAATAAGTTATTAATATTAATGCCTAATGATGTTGACATTGCAATTAATGGATTAGATATTGACATTGATTATTTTGATTGTTATAATACTTGTTATATGGGAAAAAATATTATGTAAGCTAAAGATGTTGACACCATTCTTAACATGTCCTAGATATTATTGTTAAGATAAAGTTGCATATGTTAGGATACTAATACATATGAGAAAATGCTACAATTAAACAGAAGTGGGGAGCAATGTTTACAAAGATGGCAATAATGATAGGAATATCACTTGTAGTAATGGGAGTAGTGTTTTGCTGTATACTACCTCTGTTAAAATAATTTGTTGATCCAAACCACAGTAAAACAAATAACTGTACAGATCATTGTTACTAGTTCAGCCAAAGAAATACACCCAGTTCAGGGAGCTCCAGGACAGTATGTAAATGAATATGGGACATTTTGTAAACTTAAGGGAGGACCAATGGATTGTCCATTTGGGAATTCTGAATGTTTGAATGGAGTTGTTCCCGGGGGTGGATGGGCTTGCCATGGTTACAAAGCCCAACGGAAAATGTGGAGGTTAATTTAGAGGAAAACCTTCTAGACGTGTAATCAATACCTGACTGGGCTATGGGTCCTCATCAGGATGGGTCAAGTAATGAGGAAGATATATTGGTTTAAATATATGCATATGAAAAGTAACCACATATGGCAAGGTTAGAAATAAGGAAATGCACATGCTTATATTCATTTATACAATTAATAGTTGTATTGTTGGGACATTGTTGGAATGTCCCATAGGGGGGATTATATGGTATTATTTTATGTATCATTAAGGCAAAAGTAGGGAGAGGTCAAAGGTAAAATAATATTTGTAATAAACATGATTATGTTTAAATGAATGTATGTGCTCTGTCGCAGGGGCTCTCAAACTGTGGCCCATGGGCTTGTTATGGACACATGGTATGCATTACCATAGTTCTTTTTTAAGAAGGGGCCTAAGCCACGCAGCCAATAGAATGATAGAATGAGAGGCTTCATATAGAAAAAAGCATTCATGACCTTTTGGAGTGGACATTGTGTGACAGCTGGACGTTGAAAAAGAAGGGTGGTGCAGAACTAAAATAAGTTAGGAATGTACGCATGTTTGTTCATTTGTGTGTATATAAGAGATCTCTAAGCCAGAGAGAGAAAGTTGTTCCATGGAGCAAGCTCGGCTTTGTTTTGCAATAAAGTCTAAATTCTTGGATTCACAAGCTCTGGTGTCTTGCGAGATATTTTTGAGTTGATTAATTATTAGTCAAATATTTCTACGACACCGCGCGTCAAGGGGGGGTACTGTCACGAATTCCGCCGAGGAAGCTCTATCCTCCTCCTTGTTCGGGCAGGCTTCGGCGTTCGTCGTCCCCGGAGTACTAGCTGCTACCGTTTGATGTTGTTTGGTCTTGTCTGATTAGTGCACCTGTTCCATATCTCGTATTGATGTCACCTATACGTTTCCTTTGGTTTTGTTTGTAGTTGTACACCTGTCCGTTGGTGTAGGTTATTTGTTTTCTTGTTGTTAGTGCTTTTCGCACTGTTTTGCGTATTCGCTCGCCTCCTGTTGAGGCCCGTTGGATTTGTATTTTGCTCCTGTGACTATTAAAGTCGGATCAACTAAGCTTCTGTGTCCTGCGCCTGACTCCAACACCCCATCCACATCAGCCCCTGACATAATTTTGGGTTTTGAACTAGCGCCCAATTGACTCCCATTCCCTCCTGGAGAGATCTCCTTGTTCCAGAATGCACTGCGCAGCCCTTTGACAACATACAAAATGGGCATTAATACGATTCCAATGGAGTTTCCCCATCTCCTCAAAAGTATCTCTGGCCTGTACCACACATTGCTGCAACGCACCAATATTGGATGCCAGCCACTGAAAAACCACAGGGGACACCGGTACACAGTGTCCTTTGCCCCTGCCTGCCGAGCACTGCTTTGCCTCAGTTTTGTAAACATTATGGTGAGGGACATAGATAGCTAATGTAATCAACCCAACTCTCACGTGGCACAACCGGATAGTGAATACCCTCGCTTTAACGTTAAAATAACAGCGGAAAAGCAGGCGGCAGTGCAGGACACTAGCAACCTCAAGGTTAGTGAGCACGGCATGTAGTAAACGCAGTCTCCAAACTCTGTAGAATTGTGTGATAAGCAATTCTGACCATGAACATTGTGTGGTGAGCTTCCAGCACCTGCTCGAGTAGAATGACTCAAGTGGGTGCTACGTGGTGTGGCTATCGAGCGAACCATCTACAAAGCCGGAAGACAGAACTTGAGGGGAAAGCGTAGTGTTGCTGAGGATGCAGCTCAGATCTGACAGTTCATCATCCGCTCTTGATAACATCTGAACTACATCAACGCCCAGAGAAATTACCATCCTGACATTTAAAATTGTTTAAATGACTAATGTTGGTGTTGACTGCTATGTGCTTCATACAACTTAATATAGATCGTTAACGCTGTAATATATCACTTTTTGGGCAACTTGACCAAATCACAGAAATGGGTTGTAGATCTGTCCCTCAATGAAAGAACGTCTAAGCGGTACATCTGTTGCGCGCTGTCTATGCATAGTTTTATACACCGGCATCAGCTGAAAAACAATTTTGTTATAAAACTATTTCACAGCGGTTGAGACAGTACAACAATACTTGTTTTGTTAAACTGAAATTAGGCAAACCAGAATAGGGACCGTCGTTGTGGTGCTCCGCTCATCCCCAATAAAAGCGGCATTTTACACCTCATGCTAACATTTGTTTCATGTGATCAAGGTTTGGAGAGTCTACACGTTTTATTAAAACTTCTTAACCGTCCATGTCCACATTCTGACCAGATTATTTAGTGCCGTGTGACAATGACATTCCCAAAATAATATGGATTAAGTCCATTAGGCCTACTGAGGTCATAAGTCAACGGTTCTACCTGGCAATGATTTTAGAGGCAGGTATAATTGATTTGACCGTCCAGATCAGTTCACACTTGATAGAGATCCAGACAAAATGCGTGCTTGACTACAGCCGGAGGTGGTCAGGAAGAGCTCATCACAATGAGTATTTTACTAGTCTACAACTGTGGGCAGAGAATATGGAAATCAAGACAAAGAACACATGTTAGTGCCAGGTGTAAATGGGTCTTCAGTGAACAGTGCAAGAGAGAATACAGGACACATGTTCAGTAATATTGGTGTGACAGTAGACATTTAGTAATATAGAACTAAAGACACCAAGTCTTGGATTCATGCTGCTTAGTTTAATTCAGACCAACCACCACAGTTCAGAATTGTTTAAGAAACGCTTTAGCACAAAAGGCACAGGTTTACAATGATTTGAAGTTGATTTTTTGGGGGGGGTTGGAGGAAAATAAACTGATCCACTCGATGAAGAAATCCTAGAAGCCTTTAGGTTCATCAGGGAAGATATCCTGCAAGACAAACATTTCAGTCAGCACCAGCATTCAAGCACCAGCACTCAAGCTCCCAGTCATGTGTGCGAGCATGTTTATAACTCACATTTAGTCACAGGTGTAAGCCACCTCCAGGTACTTATAGGTTCCGACACAGGGGTCTCCAAACACGGAGTTGGATGCCGGGACGACACACTGGCTCTTCCCATCACACCTGTGTTTAAAATACAGGTAGAGGTTATCACTACAGCCAATGAGTGTACAGGTAAATACACACCGTTGGTTGCCGTACCTTTGTGCCATCTTACTGGTGGTGGATTGGCTGAGGCAGTTGGTGTTGGTGAGTTGGATATCGGGGCGCCCAATGGAACACACGTTGCGTTGACGACGACCATAGTTGGCACTCTGGATATGGATCATACCTACATCTGAGGGAGACGACGAGGAGGAAGAGATAGATGAAGAAAAGGAAGAAGGCCAAGGCTGGGTGTTTGTGTGGGCTAGAGACCAATATACACAACACTACATGAGAACGGAGAGGATACCGTACTGTAGTGTTGACCTGCTTACCACATTGTAGTTGAGAATCAGAGCCTTCACATATGGTGCTGCTTACTGCAAGGACAAACAGGAGTTACACCACACTGGCCTGACAAATAAAGGCATACTATGGCTTGGTGAAGTGATTAATTAATGTATAGCCATAAACAGAGTTGTAGAAAGTTAAATGCATTATTGTCAGCCGTTGCACCGTGGTTTAAGCTCCTTATGAGACGTCGTCATCTCAAACTGCTCAGAATGTGAGAGCAAACTAGTTAAAATTTGCTAGTCGTACCGCTAGACCAAAGCTATATTTCTATACAATTTGTGCCCGTGCCGTCTGAATAGCTATAAACGAGATTTGAGCTAGCTAATGTTGGCTGAAACAGATGTTCACTGTTACACCAGATGAAGTGCGCGCAAGAATCAACTAAGCCACAATGTAAAGGAGACCTGTGTGGTACGACTACCCATCTTTCTTACCATGTGCTAACTGGCTAATTGAGTTAGATATGCACATATAACTAGGAATAAGGTGACAGGGAGTGGGGGGGGGTTAGAAGCCTGCTGGTTCAAGACTTGGTGCCACGGTACCACTTGCCATGCAGTAGCAGACAGTAGGACATGGGTGGCTGGAGTCATTGAAAATGTAGGGCCTTCCGACAACGCATGGTATAGAGGTCCTGATGTCAGGGAGCGCGGTCTCAGTGATGTACTGGGCCGTACGCACTACCCTCTGTAGCGCCTTGCGGTTGGATGCCAAGCAGTTGCCATACCTAGTGGTGATACAGCCAGTCAAAATGCTCTCAATGGTGCAGCTGTAGAACTGAGGATCGGAGGGCCAATATCAAATATTTTTAGCCTCCTGGGCAGGTTGGAGAAAAGGCATTGTCGTGCCCTCTATACTACTGCTGTTGCATGGACCATGATGGATTCTTAGTGATGCGGACATTGAGGAACTTGAAGCTCTCGAAAAGCTCCACTACAGCCCAGTCGATGAAAATGGGGGCGTGGTCGGCCCTCTGTTTCCTGTAGTCCACAATCATCTTCTTCGTCGACGTTGAATGAGAGGTTGTCATTCTGGCGCCACACTACCAGGTCTCTGACCGCCCTGTAAGCTATGCTAACTAAAGTTGTTGCCGGCTACTTTGTTCCATAACCACCGTTTGTGGGATAGCTAGGGTTAGTTAGGAAGTGAGGGTGGTGTAAGAGTGGAGAAAAGAAAAGGGCATGTATTAAAACACATGGTGGCCATAAAACAAAGTTCACAAGCTGGTCCCATTGGTGACCCAACCCATTCTATGGCTTTGCTAGCCATCAGCAGAGTGCGCTCTTTCACCGAAGTATTAAACAATATCCCAACATGCCTCAGTCATACAGATATTCAATTTAACGATATTGGTGCCCACCACCAAGTATTATTAGCACAGACTGACTTGCTACTTGCTGTTGGACACAGGAGTATTCAGTGACCAGGTATTTATAGGTTCCGACACAGGGGTCTCCAAAAACAGAATTGGATGCCGGGACGACACACTGGCTCTTCCCGTCACACCTGTGTGTCAAAGACAGGTAGTGGTCATCGCTGCAGCCAATGGGTGTCTACAAGTAAATACACACCACAGGTTCCAGTACCTTGCTGCCATGTTACTGGTGGTGGATTGGCTGAAGCAGTTGGTGTTGGTGAGTTGGTTAGCGGGGCGCCCAATGGAACACACTTTGCGTTGACGACGACCATAGTTGGCACGCTCGATATGGATCTTACCTCTATCTGAGGAAGAGACGGACAACGAAAAGATGGATAAGGAACGAAGGAGAGGCAAGGGTTGGCATCGTCGGTGTAGGTAATCTACAGTATAAAACAGGTGATAGCTGAGAATATACACTGTTCAGTAGTGTTGACTAGCTTACCACATTGTAGTAAAGCATCAGAGCCTTCACATGTGATGCTGCGTGCTGCCAGGACAAATAAACAGGAGTTACACACCACTCACATTAGCTTGGTGTAGTAGTATCATCATCATTATTACACACAGTACCTCCATCCGTTAGTGCACAGGAAGCTGCAACCAGCACTGAAACAACATCACACAGCCAGTTCAGCAACAATCCACATCATATGCATTTGGACCGTGAAGCTAGAAATGAGCATTTGTCTCTATCCTTAAGCATTTTAGATATTCTAGTGTATTAAAGTAGTCAAGTTCAGCATTTGGTCTCATATTCCATGCATGCAATGTGACTAAACTTGTTAGACGCATTTGTAGTTGGTTATAGATACATTTTTGCCTAAAAGGAACTGAATGATTAAGGTTGTCATTTTGAAGATTAAAATACTAACCTCCCCAGTTATTGATAATGTGAGTGGTTGACATGTGCCCTTGTAGCCTGTCTCACTCATGCTTTCTTAATCATGGCATTAATTTAAGTGTTCAGAAACATCTAGAAAGATAATAACTCCAGTCACTATTGGGCAAAACATACACCAAAACACACTGCAAACGCAGCCAAAATACCTTGTAGAGTCACATGTTTGATGTAGTCATTGTGTGCCTGGAATATAGGACCAAATACTAATATTTGGACTACTGTAATATACTATAGGCAAGTGTCCTAACACTTTTGACAAATTCAGAAGGGGGCTCTAGATAGTGCTTTTGTTTCTAGACGGTTAAACAGATGTATTAAAATACCCTCCAATAATGAGTTCTACCATCATCTCATGAAACATTCAAGCCCTGCAAAATGTCTATCCCATACGATCAGTCTCCCTCAACATTTCCTGATGTACTATCAAATTATGGAAATACTGAACTTTAACTTAACACATCATACTGTAGACCTCAAATCATGACACGTACTTCAAAAACTCTGAAATACAAATTTAAACATTTAGTGATATGTATTCTAACCTGCATCATATACAGAAGTTGTATACTCACAGGTGACCACCGTCAGTCTGAACATGATGCCAGGTACAAGCGTGGTAGTAGCAGATATGATGAAACTGATGGTAACCTGACCTAATACACCTGGTATTTATGTTATGTGACATGTCTTAATTAACTCAGCTGTATCTATTTTGTGTCCAGGTGCACTTCATTGCAATCAGGGGCTGGGCTTTGCTGGTCTGTACCAGGCTTTTGGGTCAGTCTCATAGAGTTATATAGAGGACTCTAGATGGCTAAAATCCATTTTGGCATGAACATTGCCATTGAGGGCTTCCACCAATTTAAAGTAGTCATCTGGGTGGGGCTTCCTGGTTAAGGAAGAATCACATTGGCCACGTTCAGTTGCAAAACCTTCTAGAGCGTTGCAGATATACATTTCATGAATAGAGCTAACGTATTTCCTTATTATTATTATTATTATTATTATTATTATTATTATTATGTAGGAGAGACATGTTTGTTCACCATAGCATATTTCTATCTGAACCTTCCAAAACGTTGCGTCCTGCTGAACGCGCCCCATTATTCCATCCGGGTCATCAGGAGGGATCAGCCAATGAATTATACTCGTGAGCAAACATTGCATGACTGTAGGTGGCAGAAAATCTCCAACTTTGATTTTATACCTTTTCAAACAACACTATGTGGCAGTGTGCACCTTTTAGTTTGTTTGCCAACTCATAGAAATAGTAGAAGAAGAAAATGGACTACTTTTAAATGCATATTGACTCAATATTGCCTCAAATTTGATTTGATTTGCTTTGAATGGAGCTTCCCGTGCGCTCCCAGACTTCATAATGGGACACATATTAGATGATATACTGTATCTATCATTCTCTATGGTCAGATCCCCATGAGGTATACTTCTGGTGGCTGGGTGTCCTCTTCCTCACCTCACCACCATCTGGAGAGCCCTGTGGTTACAATTTCCATACCAGGCGGTGTTACAGCCCTACAGGATGCTCTCAATGGTGCAGCAGTAGAAGTTAATTTACATTTTAGTCATTTAGCAGACGCTGTTATCCAGAGTGACTTCCAATTAGTGAGGGAGCATACATTTGTCATACTGGCCCCCCGTGGGGTTCAGACCCAGGGCCCTGAGCTTAGTGAGGACATTGGAGGGCACTATGGCGTTGAAGACTGAGCTGTAGTCGATGAACTGCATTCTTACATAGGTATTCCTCTTGTCCAAACGGGATAGGGCAGTGTGCAGTGCGATGGCGATTTCATCATCCGTGGATCTGTTGGGGCGGTATGCAAATTGTAGTGGGTCTAGGGCAGGGCTCTCCAACCCTGTTCCTGGAGAGCTACTATCCTGTAGGTTTTCAATCCAACCCCAGTTGTAACTAACCTTATTCATCTTATCAACCAGATAATTATTAGAATCAGGTGCGCTAGATTAGGGTTGGAGTTAAAACCTACAGGACAGTAGCTCCAGGAACAGAGTTGAGAGCCCTGGTCCAGGGTGTCGGGTAAGGTGGAGGTGATATGATCCTTAAATAGCTTCTCAAAGTACTTCATGATGACAGAACTGAGTGCTATTGGGCAATAGTCATTTGGTATTTTATTAGGATCCCCATTAGCTGTTGCAAAAGCAGCAGCTACTCTTCCTGGGGTCCACACAAAACATGACATAATACAGAACATTAATAGACAAGAACAGCTCAAGGACAGAACTACATACATGTTTTTCAAAAGGCACACATAGCCTACATATCAATACATACACACAAACTATCTATGTCAAGTAGGGGAGAGGAGTTGTGCCGTGAGGTGTTGATGTAGCTGTTGTTTGAAACCAGGTTTGCTGTTTATTTGAGCAATATGAGATGGAACGATTCCATGCAATAATGGCTCTTTATAATTCTGTACGCTTTCTTGAATTTGTTCTGGATTTGGGGACTGTGAAAAGACCCCTGGTGGCTTATCAGGTGGGGTAAGTGTGTGTGTCAGAGCTGTGTTTAAATTGACTATGCAAACAATTTGGGATTTTCAACACATTAATGTTTCTTATAAAAAGAAGAGGTGATGCAGTCAGTCTCTCCTGAACTCTTAGCCAAGAGAGACTGGCATGCATAGTATTTATATCAGCCCTCTGATTAGTTCAGTTACCTTTGTTTTCTTGGGTACTGGATCAATTGTGGACATCTTGAAGCAAGTGGGGACAACAGACTGGGATAGGGAGATATTGAAAGGTAGTACAGAACAACAAACCTTACATGGAATAAGATCCCACAACTAGACAGTGCCAATAGGCTGCCTAAGTATGGTCCCCAATCAGAGACAACGAGCGACAGCTGCCTCTGATTGGGAACCACACCGGCCAACAGATCCACACATACTAGATAGACAACATAGAAAAAGCACAACAAGGAATATACACACCCTGAGTCAACATATATGCGTCCCCTGAGTCAGGGCGTGACACATGCTATGTTAGATAGCTGGCTATGACTTTCCAACACAACACTGGAACTCTTCCAAGTCAAGGTAAGCTTTGGGTTTTACAAATGTATTGCCACGGGGCCCGCTAGAAGGTTTACTTTTATACTATTCCAGGTATTCCTTAAAGAGGTAGGGTTTCAAGTGTCTCCGGAAGGTGGTCAGTGATGTCGTGGAAATATTTGACTAATAGATAATCAACTCAAACATATCTCTCAAGACACCGGAGCTTGTGAATTCAAGAATTAGACTTTATTGCATAACAAATCCTGAGCTTGCTCCATGGAACAACTGTCTCTCTCTCGCTTAGATATCTCTTATATCCACACAGATGAAAAAACATGCGTACATTCCTAACTTTTTTAGTTCTGCACCACCCTTTTTTTCAACGTCCAGCTGTCACACAATGTCCACTCCAAAAGGTAATGAATGCTTTTTTCTATATGAAGCCTCTCATTCTATCATTCTATTGGCTGCGTGCTTAGGCCCCTTCTTAAAAAAAAAAAAAAAAGAACTAATGTAATGCTACCATGTGTCTATAACATGTGGGCCACATTTTAAGAGCCCCTGTGAAAGAACACATTCATTCATTTAAAACACAGCATATACTCCATGTCTATATTCCTTATTTAAGCATGTATCTGGATTATAAAATATCAAACATGTTCATTCTGTTTCACCATTATCATTTCATAACACATTATAAAACATGTATCATTCATCATCCTCCCCGGCCCCTGAGATTATGTGCATGTGGCCATGTGTCAGGTCATAAGGTCATAAGCACAAAAAATGATAACACTAGTTCCATTGTTACTCCAATCTCCACACACGTCATTGACATACCCAGCCCAGCTGCAGGGAGTCTATGAAAAACACATGAATGTCTCTGCTCTGTATTAACCCTTCAACTGGTTCTCAATCCATAAACATTTTAAGGCATATAGGTTTTTAATTTTACAACATATGTACTTGAAAATCATCTATATATTTCCCCCCTCTGGGACTTTTAAGTCCCAACCAATAAAACAAAAGATAACATAAAATGAGTGTAAGCATGTGCATATACTTATTCTTAGCCTTGCCATCTGTGGTTACATTTTATAAGAATATATATTCAGACCAATGTATCTTCCTCATTGTCTGACCCATCCTGATGAGGACCCTTAGCCCAGTCAGGTATTGATTATAAGTCTGGAAGGTTTTCCTCTAAATTAACCTCCACATTTTCCTGTTGGGCTTTGTAACCATGGCAGGCCCATCCACCCCCAGGAACAACTCCATACAAACATTCAGGATTCCCATATTCCCAAAATGTCCCATATTTATTTACCTACTGTTTTGGCGCTCCCTGAACTGTGTGTATCTCTTTATAAACAATGCTCCCCACTTTTGTTTGGTTATAGCCCTTCCCATATATGTGTTAGTATCCTTTCACATCAACATATGCAACTTTGTCTTAACAATAATCTCTAGGACATGTTTAAGAATGGTGTCAATATCTTTAGCTTAAATAACCTTTTTCACCCATATCACAAATATTATAACAATCAAAATAATCAATATCCATATCTAATCAAGTAATTGCCATGTCAACATCACAAAGCATTAATATTAATAAGTTATTCAGATCAATCAGTCCACTTGTCACGGTTTCGGCCGAGGCTGCCTCTCTCCCTTGTTCGGGCAGGCTTCGGCGTTCGTTGTCTCCGGAATACTAGCTGCCACCGTTGTATGTTTCATGTTCGTTTGCTTTGTCTGTTTTGTTGTGACACCTGTTCTCGTTTAGCCTAATTAGTGTCCTATAAGTTTCTCGTTGTGTTTGTCTAGTGTTGTGTGTTATTGATTTTGGTCTGTCGTGTGTTGGGCTTATTTTCGCCCTTTCGCTCGGTTGAGCTTTCCTCCACTGCGTTGGAGTGTTACGCACCTGTTAGTGCGCTTTTTGCTTATTCGCCTTCGTGCGTATTTTTGCCTTCGGGCAAGTGTTGTCATATTTTCCTGTTTGTAGATTGACTAAAGTTGTTTGGACTATCCTTCGGTGTTCTGCGTTTGATTCCACCACTACACCCACCTACAGCACGCGTGACAGAATAACACACCAATATGGAATCAGCAGGAGCCGCAGCAGCCCAGACGACACTGGAGGACCAGGCCCGGGAACAACGGGACCAGATCCTGCAGATGGGGACCGCACTGCAGGAGGTGATCACCACCATCCGAGGCTGGGGAACGCCTCCACCGCCACCCACCCTGCCAGCACCATCGGCCAGTCCGCCCATTCCCGCACCGGAACCCCGAGGAGTCCGACTCTCGCTCCCGAGGGCCTACGATGGAACCGCGGCCGGGTGTCAGGGATTCCTTCTCCAGGTGGAGCTGTACCTGGCCACCGTGCACCCGGCGCCCTCGGGACATGAGAGCGTGTCCGCCCTGATCTCTTGCCTTTCCGGGAAGGCATTGGAATGGGCCAACGCGGAGTGGAGGAGGATCGACGCGGACACCATCACGTACGACGAGTTCTCCCGCCACTTCAGGGCGGTGTTTGACCATCCCCCGGAGGGGAAAGCGGCGGGGGAGCGTCTGGTCTTCCTCCGGCAGGGGAGGAGGAGTGCCCAAGAGTTCGCCCTCGAATTCCGTACTCTAGCGGCAGATGCAGGGTGGAATGATCGGGCTCTCGTCGATCACTACAGATGTAGTCTACGAGAGGACGTCCGGCGGGAGCTGGCTTGTAGGGACACCAGCCTCTCATTCGACCAGTTGGTCGACATGTCCATCAGGCTGGATAACCTACTGGCTACCCGCGGACGTCCCGAGGGGGTTCCGTCCATTTCACCCTCCAGCGCCTCCGAGCCGTGCCCCATGGAGCTCGGGGGCACTGGCGCTAGAGAGAGGAGGGGTCGGCTTACTAGGGGGTCCATCCCCTGCACCAACTGTGGTCGGGGAGGACACACCGCGGCTAGGTGCTGGGGATGGCCTCCTAGGGGAGAGGACGACAGGTCCCGCACTGGGGATTCCCTCCAGGTGAGTAGGCGCCCCACTTACCCAGAGCTCTCTGTTGCACATTTCTGCATACCTGTGAGTTTTCCACAGGTAGCACCTCATTCCCAGCATAAGGCGCTGGTAGATTCAGGCGCGGCTGGGAATTTTGTTGATAAGAAGTTTTGTTTAGCCTTAGGGATTCCCTTTCTTCCTGTTGATGTCCCTTTCCCCGTTCATGCCCTAGATAGCCGTCCGTTGGGTGCGGGCTTGATCAGGGAGGTCACTGCGCCACTTAGGATGTGTGCGCAGGGGGGTCATCATGAGATGATTCAGCTATTTCTGATTGACTCTCCTGCGTATCCGGTGGTGCTGGGCATGCCCTGGTTGAGTACCCATAACCCATTTATTTCGTGGCAGGAGAGGGCTCTGATGGAGTGGTCTGCCCAGTGTGTGGGTCGATGTTTGGGCGTTTCCGTATGGGCTACCTCGGTGGAGAGTCCAAACCAGGTGCCCGCATTGCACGTTCCCCCTGAGTATGGGGATTTGGCCATCGCGTTTAGTAAGTCGAGGGCGACGCGGTTGCCGCCCCATAGGCAGGGAGATTGTGCGATAGACCTCCAGGCAGGAGCTGCACTCCCACAGAGCCATGTGTATCCTCTGTCTCAGGAGGAGAAGAAAGCTATGGAGACTTACATAGACGAATCTCTGAGACAAGGATACATACGGCCTTCCACTTCCCCTGCGTCCTCGAGTTTCTTTTTTGTGAAGAAGAAGGATGGGGGTTTACGCCCGTGCATCGATTACCGTGGTCTCAATCAGATCACGGTGAAGTACAGTTATCCACTCCCGCTGATTGCGACCATGACTGAGTCCTTGCATGGGGCGCGTTTCTTCACTAAATTAGATCTCAGGAGCGCGTACAACTTGGTGCGCATCAGGGAGGGCGATGAATGGAAGACAGCCTTTAGTACCACCTCGGGCCATTACGAGTATCTTGTCATGCCATACGGGTTGATGAACGCTCCGTCAGTTTTCCAATCATTCGTGGATGAGATCTTCAGGGACATGCAGGGGCAGGGGGTCGTTGTGTACATAGATGACATTCTCGTGTACTCGCCTACCCGTGTCGAGCATGTGGCCCTGGTGCGCAGCGTGTTGCGGAGGCTGGTGGAGCACGACCTGTATGTTAAGGCAGAGAAGTGTCTGTTTTGCCAGGAGTCGGTCTCCTTTATGGGGTATCAGTTGTCTGCATCAGGGGTGAAGATGGAGGTAGACCGGGTGTCAGCCGTGCGTAATTGGCAAACACCAACCACTGTGAAGGAGGTGTAGCAGTTTTTGGGGTTTGCGAATTACTACCGGAGGTTAATCTGGGGTTTTGGACAGGTGGCAGCTCCCATCACGTCTCTCTTGAAGGGGAGTCCGGTGCGTCTGCGGTGGTCTGCCGAGGCGGACAGGGCGTTTGGGAGGCTGAAGGACCTGTTTACCTCGGCTCCAGTGCTGGCACATCCCGATCCCTCTTTACCATTTCAGGTAGAGGTGGACGCGTCTGAGGCCGGTATAGGAGCCGTGCTTTCACAACGGTCAGGCGCGCCACCTAAACTCCGCCCCTGTGCTTTTTATTCCAAGAAGCTCAGTCCGGCGGAGCGAAACTATGACGTAGGGGACAGGGAGCTGTTAGCCGTGGTACAGGCCCTAAAGGTGTGGAGGCACTGGCTTGAGGGGGCTCAACACCCTTTCCTCATTTTGACGGACCACCGTAACCTGGAGTACATCCGGGCAGCGAGGAGGCTAAACCCTCGGCAGGCTAGATGGAATATGTTTTTGACCCGGTTTACATTTAAGATCAAGTACATCCCTGGGTCACAGAACGGTAAGGCAGATGCGCTGTCTCGGCGGTATGACACGGAGGAGAGGTCCGTGGAGCCCACTCCCATACTGCCGGAGTCGTGTCTGGTGGCACCGGTAGTGTGGGAGGTTGATGCTGAGCTCGAGCGGGCGTTACGCACCGACCCTAGTCCACCACAGTGCCCGGAGGGTCGGAAGTACGTTCCGCTCGAGGTTCGGGATAGATTGATCTATTGGGCTCACACGTCACCCTCCTCTGGACACCCGGGTATCGGCCGGACAGTGCACTGTCTTAGTGCCAAGTACTGGTGGCCCACGTTGGCAAGGGATGTGAGGGTTTATGTTTCCTCCTGCTCTGTGTGCGCCCAGTGTAAGGCGCCTAGACATCTGCCTAGGGGTAAGTTACTACCCCTTCCCGTTCCACAACGACCATGGTCCCACCTCTCGGTGGATTTCCTTACTGACCTTCCTCCTTCACAGGGGAATACCACTATACTGGTCGTTGTGGACCGGTTTTCTAAGGCCTGTCGTTTGCTCCCCATGCCGGGCCTTCCTACCGCCCTGCAAACTGCCGAAGCCCTATTCACCCATGTGTTCCGGCACTACGGGGTACCCGAGGATATTGTGTCTGATCGAGGTCCCCAATTTACCTCCAGAGTCTGGAGGGCCTTTATGGAGCGGTTGGGGATCTCGGTGAGCCTCACCTCGGGTTACCACCCGGAGAGTAATGGGCAGGTGGAACGTGTGAACCAGGATGTGGGTAGGTTTCTTAGAACATACTGCCAGGACCGGCCGGAGGAGTGGGCAAGGTACGTTCCCTGGGCCGAAATGGCCCAGAATTCCCTACGCCATTCCTCCACTAACCTAACCCCCTTTCCAATGTGTGTTAGGTTACCAGCCGGTTCTGGCACCTTGGCAGCAGAGCCAGATCGAGGCTCCTGCGGTGGATGAGTGGGCGAGGCGCTCGGAGGAGACATGGAACGCTGCACACGTCCACCTGCAGCGGGCCCTCCGACGTCATAAGGCGAGTGCGATCTCCACCGCAGTGAGGGACCGGTGTACGCACCTGGTGATCGAGTCTGGCTCTCTACCAGAAACCTGCCCCTCCGCCTGCCCTGTCGGAAACTGGGTCGGCGGTTTGTAGGGCCATTTAAAGTCCTGGGAAGGTTGAACGAGGTGTGTTACAAATTACAGCTACCTGTTGAATATAAAAGTATTAACCCCTCGTTCTATGTGTCCCTTCTCAGGCCGGTGGTAGCTGGCCCACTCCAAGAAAGTGAGATCAGGGAGACTCCTCCGCCCCCATTGGACATCAAGGGGGCACCGGCGTACTCCGTGAGGTCCATCTTGGATTCGAGACGTCGGATGGGGGGTCTCCAATATCTAGTGGAGTGGGAGGGGTACGGTCCGGAGGAGCGGTGCTGGGTGCCGAGGAGAGACATTTTGGACCCGTCTCTCCTGACGGAATTCCATTGTGGGCACCCGACGCACCCTGCTCCGCGTCCTCCGGGTCGTCCCCGAGGCCGGAGTCGGCGCACGTCTGGAGCCGCGCGTCAAGGGGGGGGTACTGTCACGGTTTCGGCCGAGGCTGCCTCTCTCCCTTGTTCGGGCAGGCTTCGGCGTTCGTTGTCTCCGGAATACTAGCTGCCACCGTTGTATGTTTCATGTTCGTTTGCTTTTGTCTGTTTTGTTGTGACACCTGTTCTCGTTTAGCCTAATTAGTGTCCTATAAGTTTCTCGTTGTGTTTGTCTAGTGTTGTGTGTTATTGATTTTGGTCTGTTGTGTGTTGGGCTTATTTTCGCCCTTTCGCTCGGTTGAGCTTTCCTCCACTGCGTTGGAGTGTTACGCACCTGTTAGTGCGCTTTTTGCTTATTCGCCTTCGTGCGTATTTTTGCCTTCGGGCAAGTGTTGTCATATTTTCCTGTTTGGAGATTGACTAAAGTTGTTTGGACTATCCTTCGGTGTTCTGCGTTTGATTCCACCACTACACCCACCTACAGCACGCTTGACACCACTTATAATTTATAATCATAATCAAATTAATTACCCAAAACAACTTTAGAATGACAATTCTTAATTAGTCACCTTTGTTCCATCATTCAAAGTTAAAACTCTCACCTTGGCACATATTGATACTGGCCGAATGTATATTTATATTATAATAATTCTAGCATTAACTTCCCCATAATAAGAATTACAACAGATCAGTACCTTAATGCATTGTCCAAATTACTATACATTTACTAGTGTATAATACCTCCTTAATCAACATACTACCTCAAATAACACTCCCCTCCTCTACCGGCACTCAATCTTCTGGCGTCTTCATTATGTTCTTCAGATAGCTTCATAGTTCATCTTGGATTGCCCATAGCAATGTCCCAATTCCAATGTCACACCTGAACCGCCACACCTCCACCATCATCCTGTTTTGTCCATGTGCAACCCAGTATACCCAAACTAGGAAGAACGTTGCATTTGCATATACCTCTTTCCTCACATTCTTGAAAGAAAAGGCACAAAAGAGAAGGCAATTGATTGCTTTGATTTGATGCTGGATTCAGGTCTCCTGGCAGAGGTAGTCAGACAGGAACGTCTTCAACGCCTTTGTTGTTCCTCTTCAGCCGAGTAGAGGATTTTTGGTTTTATTGAGGTTTACACCGTTCTGGGCCAAATGATCTCTGCAATGCATTACGACACCATCCGTAGTAACCTCAGGAAAGGACAGATCATAACAGTTCAGTTGAGTTAATGTCCAGGCTGGCGACGTACACCGTAGGCGTGGTGCGAGTGGCAGGAACAGGCCGGGCCGGGCTGGCGACGCGCACCATCAACCTCGATGTCCAGTGGGGGCGGAGGGGTCTCTCTTATCTCACTCTCCTGGAGTGGACCAGATACCACCGGCCTGAGGAGAGACACATGGAATGTGGGGTTAATGTGATAGTCATTAGGCAGTTGCAACCTGTAACACACCTCATTCAATCTCCTCAGGACTGTAAATGGCCCCACAAACCGCCGGCCAATCTTCCGGCAGGGCAGGCGAAGGGGCAGGTTTCGAGTCGAGAGCCAGACTCGATCTCCAGGGGTGTAGACTGTACCCTCACTGCGGTGGAGGTCGGCGCTCGCCTTCTGCCTGCGGATGGCCCACTGCAGATGTACGTGGGCAGCGTTCCACGTCTCCTCCGAGCGCCGAAACCACTCATCCACCGCAGGAGCCTCGATCTGGCTCTGATGCCATGGTGCCAGAACCGGCTGATAACCTAACACACAATGAAAAGGGGTCAGGTTAGTTGAGGAGTGGCGGAGAGAGTTCTGAGCCATCTCTGCCCAGGGGATATACCCCGACCACTCCTCCGGCCGGCCCTGGCAATAGGATCTCAGAAACCTACCCACATCCTGGTTCACACTCTCCACCTGCCCATTACTATTTATTTATCTTGGCCAGGTCGCAGTTGTAAATGAGAACTTGTTCTCAACTGGCTTACCTGGTTAAATAAAAAAATAAAAATAAAAATACTCTCCGGGTGGTAACCCGAGGTAAGGCTAACCGAGACCCCCAAGCGTTCCATGAAAGCCCTCCAGACTCTAGAGGTGAATTGGGGACCCCGATCAGACACTATATCCTCGGGAACCCCGTAGTGCCGGAAGACGTGGTTGAACAAAGCCTCAGCGGTCTGTAGGGCAGTAGGGAGACCCGGCATTGGAATGAGACGACAGGCCTTAGAGAACCGATCCACAACGACCAGAATAGTGGTATTCCCCTGAGAGGGGGGAAGGTCCGTGACAAAGTCCACCGAGAGGTGAGACCACGGCCGTTGTGGAACGGGCAGGGGTTGTAACTTCCTCCTGGGCAGGTGTCTAGGCACCTTACACTGAGCGCACACCGAGCAGGAGGAGACATAAACCCTCACGTCCCTAGTCAATGTTGGCCACCAGTACTTAACACTAAGGCAGTGCACTGTCCGGCCAATACCTGGATGTCCAGAGGAGGGTGACGTATGAGCCCAATAGATGAGACGATCACGGACCTCGAGCGGCACGTACGTCCGACCCACTGGACACTCTGGGGGAGTAGGGTCGGTGCGTAACGCCCGCTCAATTTCCGCATCGACCTCCCATACCACCGGTGCCACCAGACAAGACTCCGGCAGTATGGGAGTGGGCTCAATGGACCTCTCCTCTGCGTCATACCGCCGGGACAGGGCGTCTGCCTTACCGTTCTGGGACCCTGGGATGTAAGTGATCTTAAAAACGAACCGGGTCAGGAACATGTTCCACCTAGCCTGACGAGCGTTCAATCTCCTCGCTGCCCGGATGTACTCCAGGTTACGATGGTCAGTCAGAATGAGAAAAGGGTGTTGAGCCCCCTCAAGCCAATGCCTCCACACCTTTAGGGCTTGAACCACGGCTAACAGCTCCCTGTCCCCTACGTCATAATTACGCTCCGCCGTGCTGAGCTTTTTAGAATAAAAAGCGCATTGACGGAGCTTAGGAGGCGTGCCGGAGCGTTGCGACAGTACTGCCCCAATCCCGGCCTCTGACGCGTCCACCTCTACCTGGAACGCTAAAGTGGGGTCCTAATGCGCCAGCACCGGAGCCGAAGTGAACAGGTCCTTCAGTTTACGAAACGCCCTGTCCGCTTCAGCCGACCACTGCAAACGCACCGGACCCCCCTTCAGCAGGGAAGTAATGGGAGCTGCTACCTGTCCAAAACCCCGGATAAACCTCCGGTAGTAATTGGCAAAACCCCAAAACTGCTGCACCTCTTTAACAATGGTTGGGGTTTGCCAGTTAAGCACGGCTGACACCCGGTCAATCTCCATCTTCACCCCTGACGCGGACAACCGATGACCCAAGAAGGAGATGGACTCCTGGAAAAACAGACATTTCTCTGCCTTGACATACAAGTCATGCTCTAACAGCCTACCCAACACACGGCGCACCAGGGCTACATACTCGGGTCATGTAGCAGAGTACACTAGGATGTCGTCAATGTACACTACCACTCCCTGCCCATGCAGGTCCCGGAAGATCTCGTCCACAAATGATTGGAAGACTGAAGGAACATTCATTAAACCGTATGGCATGACAAGATACTCATAATGACCTGAGGTGGTACTAAATGCCGTCTTCCAATCATCTCCCTCCCTAATGCGCACCAAGTTATAAGCGCTCCTGAGATCCAGGTTTGTGAAGAAACGCTCTCCGCGTGATGATTCAGTCATACTCGCAATCAGAGGTAGAGGGTAACTGTATTTCACAGTGATCTGATTGAGACTACGATAATCAATACACGGGTGCAAACCTCCATCCTTCTTCTTCACAAAAAAGAAACTCGAGGACGCAGGGGAAGTGGAGGGCCGTATGTATCCTTGTCTCAGGGACTCAGCTATGTGGGTTTCCATAGCCGCCGTCTCCTCTTGAGACAGAGGATACACATGGCTCCGCGGAAGTGCTGCACCTGTCTGGAGGTATATCGCACAATCTCCCTGTCTATGAGGTGGCAATCGCGTCGCCCTCATCTTGCTGAACACGAGTGCCAAATCCTCATACTCAGGGGGAATGTGCATTGCGGGCACTTGGTTCGGACTCTCCACCGTGGTCGCACCAACGGAAACACCTAAACATCGCCCAACACACTGGCCAGAACATTCCTTGAGAGCTCTCTGTTGCCACGAAATGGTGGGGTCATGGGTGATTAACCAAGGACCACGGGATACGCAGGAGAGTCAATGAGGCACAACTGAATAATCTCCTCATGACCCCCCTGCGTCTTCATCTTTAGTGGCGCTGTGACCTCCCTAATCAACCCAGATCCCAACGGGTGGCTATCTAGGGCATGGACAGGAAAGGGTGCATCAACGGGCAGGAGGGGAATCCCTAACTTAGAACAAAATTTCCGATCAATAAAATTCCCAGCTGCGCCTGAATCGACTAGCGCCTTATGCTGGGAATGAGATGGAACCTGAGGAAATACCACAGGTATACACAAGTGAAAAACAGAGAGCTCTGGGTGAGTGGGGCGCCTACTCACCTGCAATGACTCCCCAGTGCGCGACCTGTTGCCTCGATTCCTTGGAGACCCTCCCCAGCACCTAGCCGTAGTGTGTCCTCTACGGCCACAGCTGGTGCAGGGGACGGCCCCGCTCGGGTTCCCTCTCCTACTCTCTCTAGCGCCAGCACCCCCGAGCTCAATTGGGCTCGGCTCGGAGGTGCTGGGGGATGGAATGGACGGCCCCATCTCGGGACGTCCGCGGGTGGCCATCAGAGTATCCAGACGGATAGACATGTCCACTAGCTGGTCGAAGGACAGATTGGTGTCCCTGCAGGCCAACTCTCGACGAACGTCCTCACGCAGGCTTCACCGATAGTGATCGATGAGGGCCCTCTCATTCCACCCCGCATCCGCCGCTAGAGTCCGGAAATCAAGGGCGAACCTATGTGCGCTCCTCTTCCCCTGTCGGAGGTGGAACAGACGCTCCCCCGCCGCTTTACCCTCAGGAGGGTGATCGAAAACTGCCCTGAAGCGGCGGGAGAACTCCGCGTAGCTGATGGTGGCGGCGTCTATTCCCCTCCATTCGGCGTTGGCCCACTCCAACGCCTTGCCGGAGAGACAGGAGATGAGGGCGGAAACGCTCTCGTATCCCGAGGGCGCCGGGTGTATGGTGGCCAGGTAGAGTCCCGCCTGAAGGTGGAACCCCTGACACCCGGCTGCGGTGCCATCATACTCCCTCGGGAGCGAGAGCCGAATCCCACTGGATTCCGGAGCTGGTCTGGTGGGGCTGGCCGATGGTGGTGGTAATGTAGGAGGAGGTGTGGGCACGCCTCCCCTTTCCCATCGGCGCAGGGTGTTCATTACCTCCTGCATGGCGGAGCCGAGTTGCTGGATCATGGCGTCCTGGCAGCTGACCCGATCCTCCAGCTTCTCGGTCGCCGCCGCTGCTCCTGCTGACTCCATTGTATGGTGTGTTGTTCTGTCAGGGGCTGATGTGGATGCGGTGTTGGAGTCAGGTGCAGGACACAGAAGCTTAGTTGATCCGACTTTAATAGTCAAAGGAGCAAAATACAAATCCAACGGGCCTCAACAAAAAGGAGGCGAGCGAATACGCAAAACAGTGCGTAAAGTGCGAAAAGCACTAACAACAAGAAAACAAATAACCTACACCAACGGACAGGCGTACAACAACACACAACTACAAACAAAACCAAAGGAAACGTATAGGTGACATAATCAATACGAGATATGGAACAGGTGCACTAATCAGACAAGACCAAACAAACATAAATAACATCAAACGGTAGCAGCTAGTACTCCGGGGACGACGAATGCCGAAGCCTGCCCGAACAAGGAGGAGGAGCAGTCTTGGCGGAATTCGTGACACATTAGCCTATTTTGTGAACAAGAAGTACATTGCAAATGTAATCCGAGATGTTTGATAGTATCGTACAGATTTAGAATTGTTACATTACGTACTCTCGAGGAAAATAGGCAGGTTTCTCGACTTTGAGAAGGGATTACGTGATGATTAGTTTAGCAACCGTGTGACGCAGCATGACAAGGTGAATGTGATTAGTCTACAGTCTGCTGGGTGGGGTGTTACACCTTTCTCCATTCATTGGGATTCCTATCTCTTCCTTTCTCTATCTCTGACAGCGCTAGGAGCCTCATTACAAATGTTCCCAAAATATCACCAACATGTATCCTGCCCATCAAGAGGATCCAGCGTGCTTGACCATATATGAGCAAACATCCATGACAAGTACAAAGCCATCCCACTTCGGTCAATCAGATCACATCTCTCTGTTCCTATTTCACGCCTAAAAGAGGGAGCCACCAGCACAGCGAATAGTGAGGCACTGGACAGAACGGCACCTCTGTACCTTCGGGCACTGATCAGTCCCTACACCCAAACGAGGGCATTGCGTTCATCCACCTCTGGCCTGCTGGCTCCCCTTCCTCTGCGGAAGCATAGTTCCCGCTCAGCCCAGTCAAAACTGTTCGCTGCTCTGGCACCCCAATGGTGGAACAAGCTCCCTCACGATGCCAGGACAGCGGAGTCACTCACCACCTTCCGGAGACATTTGAAACCCCACCTCTTTAAGGAATACCTGGGATAGGATATAGTAATCCTTCTACCCCCCAAAAAAAAATTATAATTGTAAAGTGGTTATCCCACTGGCTATAGGGTGAATGCACCAATTTGTGAGTCACTCTGGATAAGAGCGTCTGCTAAATGACGTAAATGTGCCCTTGAGCAAGGCACTTAACCCTAATTGCTCCTGTAAGTCGCTCTGGATAAGAGGGTCTGCTAAATGACTAAAATGTAAATGTAAAATGTAACAGAGGCAGGCTCAATGCTGCAGGATTGTTTGGAGAAAACCCATCCATCAACATTAAGGAATATACATCGTCAGTCACAGGCTTCATTAGGAAATGTGTTGATGTAAACACAATAATAATTTGGATATACCCCAACCAAAAACCCTTGATGAACGTAGAAATCCGTACAATGATGAGAGCCCATTCTGCAGCATTCAATATCCGCAGAACGAACCCCGATGTCTTGGTGGTGTTCAACGCATACAAGGCAAACAGGTACGAGCTCCTCAAATCCATTAGGGATGCAAGAAGACAATACAGACTCAAACTTGAATTGATGTTTGACAACAGACTTGCATCGCTTGTGGCAAGGACTGCAGACTATCACAGACTGCAAAGGCCAATCCAGCTGTGCGATATCCACCAACACCTCCTGATCAGAAGAGCTGAACACATTCTATGCTCGCTTCGAGGCAGACAATACCAAGTCATCCAGGAAGACTCTTGCTCCTCCGGACAACCAGGTGCTTTCACTCTGAGTCAGACGTGAAGAAAAACTCTCATAGCTGAATACTCACAAAGCCGCCGGCCCAGATGGCATCCCTGGCCGCATCCTCCGAGTGTGTGCTGACCAGCTGGCAGGCATCTTCTTGGGCATCTTCAACCTGTACCAAGCTGTAGTCCCCACATGCTTTAATGAGACACTGACTCAACACCGGTGACCCCCAGGGGTGTGTCCTCAGTCCTCTGCTGTAGTCCCTGTTTACCCATGACTGCGTGGCTTTGCACAACACCAACTCCATCAAGATTGCTGACGACACCACGGTTGTAGGCCTGATAACCAACAACGACGAGTCAGCCTATAGGGAGCAGCTATGTGAACTGGCATTGTAGTGTCATGAGAACAACCTCTCCCTCAACGTCAGCAAAAGAAAGGACTTGATTGTTGACTTCAGAAAGCAGAGGGAACATACCCCGATACACATAAACGGGACTGCAGTAGAGAGAGTCACAAGTTTTAAGTTCCTTGGCGTCCACATCACTGCAGACTTGTCATGGACCAACATGACATCAGCATCTATACTTCCTAAGGTGGCTGATGAAATTCGGCAAACCGCTCCGGGTCATCTCCAAATACTACAGCTGCACCATCGAGAGCGTCCTGACCAGATGCATCATGGCCTGGTATGAGAATTACTCTGTCCACAACTGCAAGGCACTCCAGCGTGTGGTGAAGATGGCGCAGTACATCACTGGGACCGTGCTCAATCCCATCCAGGACATCGACTGCCTGAGGAAGGCACGCAGCATTATCATGGACCCCACACACCCCAGCCACGAGCTCTTCTCTCCCTTACTGTCGGGCACACCGTATAGGAGTATGAAATCTGATACCAACAGGCTTTGTGACTGTTTCTATTTACAAGCCATCAGACTGCTGACTACAGATATTTTGCAGATGTTATCGCAGGTGCAACAAAATGCCTATGTTTCAATCTTTAGTTCCAGTGCAGTAATAACTAACAATACAAAACAATACATATATCTCAAACATTTAAATAAAGGAATGAAGAAATATAAAAATTTGCAATCTGAGTATAAAAAAAAAGTTATATATATATATATATATATATATATATATATATTTTATATACACACAGTACCAGTCAATAGTTTGGACACCTACTCATTCAAGGGTTTGTCTTTATTTTTACTATTTTCTACACTGTATAATAATAGTGCATACATCAAAACTATGAAATAACACACATGGAATCATGGAGTAACCTAAAAAAATGTAAACTAATAAAAATATAGTATAGATTTTAGTTTCTTCAAAATAGCCACCCTTATTGCCTTGGTGACAGCTTTTAACACTATTGGCATTCTCTCAACCAGCTTCAGGAGGAATGCTTTTCCAACAGTCTTGAAGGAGTTCCCACATATGCTGAGCACTTGTTGGCTGCTTTTCCTTCACTCTGCGGTCCAACTCATCCCAATTGGGTTGAGGTCGGATGATTGTGGAAGCCAGCTCATCTGATGCCCGTACACAGCTTGGAGTTGTGTTGGGTCATTGTCCTGTTGAAAAGAAATGATAGTCCCGCTAATCGCAAACCAAATGGGATGGCGTATCGCTGCAGAATGCTGTGGTAGCCATGCTGGTTAAGTGTGCCTTGAATTCTAAATAAATCACAGACAGTGTCACCAGTAAAGCACCCCCAAACCATCACACCTCCTCCTCCTCCATGCTTCATGGTGGAAACCACACGTGCTGAGATCATCCATTTTCCTACTCTGCGTCTCACAACGTTGGAACCAAAAATCTCACATTTGGACTCATTAGACAGATTTCCACTGGAATAATGTCAATTGCTCGTGTTTCTTAACCCATACAAGTCTCTTCTTCTTAATGGTGTCCTATAGTAGTGGTACCATCCATGTCCACATTCTGACCAGATTATTTAGTGCCGTGAGGAGCGTAATTATGACGTAGGGGACAGGGAGCTGTTAGCCGTGGTTCAAGCCCTAAAGGTGTGGAGGCATTGGCTTGAGGGGGCTCAACACCCTTTTCTCATTCTGACTGACCATCGTAACCTGGAGTACATCCGGGCAGCGAGGAGATTGAACGCTCGTCAGGCTAGGTGGAACATGTTCCTGACCCGGTTCGTTTTTAAGATCACTTACATCCCAGGGTCCCAGAACGGTAAGGCAGACGCCCTGTCCCGGTGGTATGACGCAGAGGAGAGGTCCATTGAGGCCACTCCCATACTGCCGGAGTCTTGTCTGGTGGCACCGGTGGTATTGGAGGTCGATGCGGAAATTGAGCGGGCTTTACGCACCGACCCTACTCCCCCAGAGTGTCCAGTGGGTCGGACGTACGTGCCGCTCGAGGTCCGTGATCGTCTCATCTATTGGGCTCATACGTCACCCTCCTCTGGACATCCAGGTATTGGCCGGACAGTGCACTGCCTTAGTGTTAAGTACTGGTGGCCAACATTGGCTAGGGACGTGAGGGTTTATGTCTCCTCCTGCTCGGTGTGCGCTCAGTGTAAGGTGCCTAGACACCTGCCCAGGGGGAAGTTACAACCCCTGCCCGTTCCACAACGCCCGTGGTCTCACCTCACGGTGGACTTTGTCACGGACCTTACCCCCTCTCAGGGGAATACCACTATTCTGGTCGTTGTGGATCGGTTCTCTAAGGCCTGTCGTCTCATTCCAATGCCGGGTCTCCCTACTGCCCTACAGACCGCTGAGGCTTTGTTCACCCACGTCTTCCGGCACTACGGGGTTCCCGAGGATATAGTGCAGGGGTGTCAAACTCATTTTAGCTCAGGGGCCACATGGAGGAAAATCTATTCCCAAGTGGGCCGGACCGGAAAAATCATGGTATATATAACTTAAAAACAGCTCCTTCAGATTGTTTTCTTTGTTTTAATACGATCAACATACAACATAAAGCTGGAGCCTGAGGACAGTGTGTCCAAAATAGTACAAGCACAACATCACTATTAATCATAAAACACGTCAAGTTTATTTGAAAATTCTAAAGAAAAAGAACACACAAACACACAATGCCTCAGTAATTAACAGAACTGTTTCACAGATCACAGAACTATATCAGGGTGTCATTTCTCAGGCAGAAATGTAGATAAAAATAATGAAATCCTGTTCCCCAAACAAGTGCAAGAACCACAGAGTCAAGAATAGGTTAAATATACAAATAAAATAAAATCAATTAAAAACAATAGCACATCAACATAAAAACATATAAACATAAAGCTGGAGCCCGAGGACAGAGTCCAAAAGCACAACATCACTATTAATCATAAAACACCTCAAGTTATTTGAAAGTTCTGAGGACAAAGAACACACAAACACACAATGCCTCAGTGATTAACAGAACTGTTTCACAGATCACAGAACTATATCAGGGTGTCATTTCTCAGGCAGAAATGTAGATAAAAATAATGAAATCATGTTCCCCAAACAAGTGCAAGAACCACAGAGTCAAGAATAGGTTAAATATACAAATAAAATAAAAACAATTAAAAACAATAGCACATCAACATAAAAACATATAAACATAAAGCTGGAGCCTGAGGACAGTGTCCAAAAGCACAACATAATCAAAAAACACCAAGTTGTTTGAAAGTTCTGAGGACAAAGAACACACAAACACACAATGCCTCAGTGATTCACAGAACTATATCAGGGTGTCATTTCTCAGGCAGAAATGTAGATACAAATAATGAAATCCTGTTCCCCAAACGAGTGCAAGAACCACAGAGTCAAGAATAGGTTAAATATACAAATAAAATAAAATCAATTAAAAACAATAGCACATCAACATAAAAACATATAAACATAAATCTGAAAGCGTTGCTCAAACTCCCGTAACAGTCCCGTTATTTTATCTTTGAACCGCTTCATGTCTGCCACATGTTGGGTCGCGCACACATTTTTCAGACAGGGGAAGTGAGCTGCATCACCACCGGCAAGTTGCGTCTCCCACAATGACAGCTTCAACTTGAAAGAACGTATGCTGTCATAATAATGCGTGACAACTTTGTTGCGCCCTTGCAGCTGTTTGTTCAAGTTATTCAGGTGCTCTGTAACATCCACCATAAATGCAAGGTCCGGCATCCATTCTGTGGAATGAAATTCTAACACTGGTTTGCCCTTTTCTTCCATGAACTGTTCAATTTCTTCTCGTAAATCAAAGAAACGCCTCAGCACAGCACCTCGGCTTAACCATCTTACCTCAGTGTGGTATGGCAGGCCATAGATGTGGTCTTTCTCTCTGAGAAGGCTGTCAAACTGACGGTGATTCAGGCTTCTGGATCGGATGAAATTAAGAGTTTGGATGACCACCTTCATGACGTTATCCATCTTTAATGACTTGCAACACAAAGCCTCCTGGTGCAAAATACAGTGAAAAGTCAAAAAATCACGTCCTCCATTTGCAGATTGCACTTTCTCTCTGAACTTTGTCACAACGCCTGCTTTTTTCCCGATCATTGAGGGCGCACCATCTGTAGCCAGGCTGACAGCGCGGGACCAGTCCACTCCGACCCTGTCCAGCGCGCCCGACGCAGTGCGGTAAAAATATCAGCTGCTGTCGTTGTATCTGTCATCGGCACCAACTCCACAAACTCCTCTGTGACGGTCAATGTGTCATCAACTCCGCGGATGAAAAAATGGCCAGTTGTGCAACATCTGTAATGTCCGTGCTTTCATCAATTGCAACCGAAAACGCAATAAATGACTTTACTTTTTGCTTCAACTGGCTGTCCAAATCCACTGAAAGATCGGAAATCCTGTCTGCAACTGTGTTTCTTGTCAGGCTGATTTTTGCAAAAGCCTGCCGCTTTTCAGGGCACACAATCTCCGCTGCCTTCATCATGCATGTTTTTACAAATTCACCCTCACTAAATGGTTTTGAAGCCACTGCGATTTCATTAGCAATGAGGTAGCTAGCTTTCACTGCAGCGTCACTGATGTCTCGGCTGTGAGTAAACACAGACTGCTGTTTCTTCAGACCCGCCAACAGTTCATTCACCTTCTCTCATCTCCGCTGTCCTTGAAAGTTGTCATATTTGTCGGCATGAAGACTCACATAGTGGCGACGAAGGTTATATTCTTTCAGCACTGCAACATGCTCTGAACACACCAAACATACAGCTTTCCCATTCAATTCCGTGATTAAATAGGATGACAATTTTTCTTGGAACACTCTGCACTCTGCGTCCACTTTTCTCTTTTTTGACAGAGACATATTGGGGTAATGAGGGTGCCAAAGCACATAATGTTAAAAGTAGAAGCCGTAATAAATATCGCGGGCAAAACAAAGTAGCTCATTGGCTGCACGTGCTTGACCTACTAGCTCTGCCCCGGTATAAAACAGTTTGCTTGCTCAACACAATTGCTATTGCGCCATCCAGTGGACGCAATTGGAACAGCAGTTTATTTTATTGAAATATTGCAGCGCATTTTTTTAAAATCATCTCGCGGGCCGGATTAAACCTGTTTGCGGGCCTAATCTGGCCCGCGGGCCGTACGTTTGACACCCCTGATATAGTGTCTGATAGGGGTCCCCAATTCACCTCTAGAGTCTGGAGGGCATTCATGGAACGCTTGGGGGTCTCGGTTAGCCTTACCTCGGGTTACCAACCGGAGAGTATTTTTTTTATTTTACCTATATTTAACCAGGTAAGCCAGTTGAGAACAAGTTCTCATTTACAACTGCGACCTGGCCAAGATAAATAAATAGTAATGGGCAGGTGGAGAGAGTGAACCAGGATGTGGGTAGGTTTCTGAGATCCTATTGCCAGGGCCGGCCGGAGGAGTGGTTGGGGTATATCCCCTGGGCAGAGATGGCTCAGAACTCTCTCCGCCACTCCTCTACTAATCTGACCCCTTTTCAGTGTGTGTTACGTTATCAGCCGGTTCTGGCACCATGGCATCAGAGCCAGATCGAGGCTCCTGCGGTGGATGAGTTGTTTCGGCACTCGGAGGAGGCGTGGAACGCTGCCCACGTACATCTGCAGGCAGAAGGCGAGCGCCGACCTCCACCGCAGTGAGGGTCCAGTCTACGCCCCTGGAGATCGAGTCTGGCTCTTGACTCGAAATCTGCCCCTTCGCCTGCCCTGCCGGAAGATTGGCTGGCGGTTTGTGGGGCCATTTAAAGTCCTGCGGAGATCGAATGAGGTGTGTTACAGGTTGCAACTGCCTAATGACTATCACATTAACCCCTCATTCCATGTGTCACTCCTCAGGCCGGTGGTAGCTGGTCCACTCCAGGAGAGTGAGATAAGAGAGACCCCTCCGCCCCCACTGGACATCGAGGGGGCTCCGGCGTACTCATTCCGGTCCATCGTGGATTCAAGACGTCGGATGGGGGGTCTACAATATCTCGTGGAGTGGGAGGGGTACGGTCCGGAGGAATGGTGCTGGGTGCCTAGGAGGGACATTTTAGATCCATCCCTCCTGACTGAGTTCCATCGTAGTCATCCTACGCGCCCTGCTCCACGTCCTCCTGGCCGTCCCCGAGGCCCGGGTCGGCACACAGCTGGAGCCGCGCGTCAAGGGGGGGTACTGTGACGAATTCCACCGAGACTGCTCCTCCTCCTTGTTCGGGCAGGCAGTACTAGCTGCTACCGTTTGATGTTATGTTTGGTCTTGTCTGATTAGTGCACCTGTTCCATATCTCGTATTGATGTCACCTAAGTTTCCTTTGGTTTTGTTTGTTGTGTGTTGTACGCCTGTCCGTTGGTGTAGGTTATTTGTTTTCTTGTTGTTAGTGCTTTTCGCACTGTTTTGCGTATTCGCTCGCCTCCTGTTTGTTGAGGCCCGTTGGATTTGTATTTTGCTCCTGTGACTATTAAAGTCGGATCAACTAAGCTTCTGTGTCCTGCGCCTGACTCCAACACCGCATCAGCCCCTGACATGTTGGGATTTGAACTAGCGCCCAATTGACTCCTGGAGAAATCTCCTTGTTCCAGAATGCACTGCGCAGCCCTTTGACGACATACAAAATGGGCATTAATACGATTCCAATGGAGTTTCCCCATCTCCTCAAAAGTTTCTCTGGCCTGTACCACACATTGCTGCAACGCACCAATATTGGATGCCAGCCACTGAAAAACCACAGGGGACACCGGTACACAGTGTCCTTTGCCCCTGCCTGCAGAGCACTGCTTTGCCTCAGTTTTGTAAACATTATGGTGAGGGACATAGATAGCTAATGTAATCAACCCAACTCTCACGTGGCACAACCGGATAGTGAATACCCTCGCTTTAACGTTAAAATAACAGCGGAAAAGCAGGCGGCAGTGCAGGACACTAGCAACCTCAAGGTTAGTGAGCACGGCATGTAGTAAACGCAGTCTCCAAACTCTGTAGAATTGCCAACTGAAGTGTGATGAGCAATTCTGACCATGGACATTGTGTGGTGAGCTTCCAGCACCTGCTCGAGTAGAATGACTCAAGTGGGTGCTACGTGGTGTGTGGCTATCGAGCGAACCATCTACAAAGCCGGAAGACAGAACTTGAGGGGAAAGCGTAGTGTTGCTGAGGATGCAGCTCAGATCTGACAGTTCATCATCCGCTCTTGATAACATCTGAACTACGTCAACGCCCAGAGAAATTACCATCCTGACATTTAAAATTGTTTAAATGACTAATGTTGGTGTTGACTGCTATGTGCTTCATACAACTTAATATAGATCGTTAACGCTGTAATATATCACTTTTTGGGCAACTTGACCAAACCACAGAAATGGGTTGTAGATCTGTCCCTCAATGAAAGAACGTCTAAACGGTACATCTGTTGCGCGCTGTCTATGCATAGTTTTATACACCGGCATCAGCTGAAAAACAAGTTTGTTATAAAACTATTTCACAGCGGTTGAGACAGTACAACAATACTTGTTTTGTTAAACTGAAATTAGGCAAACCAGAATAGGGACCGTCGTTGTGGTGCTCCGCTCATCCCCAATAAAAGCGGCATTTCACACCTCATGCTAACATTTGTTTCATGTGATCAAGGTTTGGAGAGTCTACACGTTGTATTAAAACTTCTTAACCGTCCATGTCCACATTCCGACCAGATTATTTAGTGACAATGACATTCCCAAAATAATATGGATTAAGTCCATTAGGCCTACTGAGGTCATAAGTCAACAGTTCTACCTGGCAATGATTTTTAGAGGCAGGTATAATTGATTAGACTGTCCAGATCAGTTCACACTTGATAGAGATCGACAAAATGCGTGCTTGACTACAGCCGGAGGTGGTCAGGAAGAGCTGATCACAATGAGTATTTTACTAGTCTACAACTGTGGGCAGAGAATATGGACATCAAGACAAACACATGTTAGTGCCAGGTGTAAATGAGTCTTCAGTGAACAGTGTAAGAGAGACTACAGGACACATGTTCAGTAATATTGGTGTGACAGTAGACATTTAGTAATATAGAACTAAAGACACCAAGTCTTGGATTCATGCTGCTTAGTTTAATTCAGACCAACCACCACAGTTCAGAATTGTTTAAGAAACGCTTTAGCACAAAAGGCACAGGTTTACAATGATTTGAAGTTGATTTTGGGGGTTGGAGGAAAATAAACTGATCCACTCGATGAAGAAATCCCAGAAGCCTTCAGGTTCCTCAGGGAAGATATCCTGCAAGACAAACATTTCAGTCAGCACCAGCATTCAAGCACCAGCACCAGCACTCAAGCTCACAGTCATGTGTGCGAGCATGTATATAACTCACATTTAGTCACAGGTGTAAGCCACCTCCAGGTACTTATAGGTTCCGACACAGGGGTCTCCAAACACAGAGTTGGATGCCGGGACGACACTGGCTCTTCCCATCACACCTGTGTTTAAAATACAGGTAGAGGTTATCACTACAGCCAATGAGTGTACAGGTAAATACACACCGTTGGTTCCCGTACCTTTGTGCCATCTTACTGGTGGTGGATTGGCTGAGGCAGTTGGTGTTGGTGAGTTGGTTAGCGGGGCGCCCAATGGAACACACGTTGCGTTGACGACGACCATAGTTGGCACTCTGGATATGGATCTTACCTTCATCTGAGGGAGACGAGGAGGAGGAAGAGATAGATGACGAAAAGGAAGAAGGCCAAGGCTGGGTGTTTGTGTGGGCTAGAGACCAATATACACAACACTACATGAGAACGGAGAGGATACCGTACTGTAGTGTTGACCTGCTTACCACATTGTAGTTGAGAATCAGAGCCTTCACATATGGTGCTGCTTACTGCAAGGACAAACAGGAGTTACACCACACTGGCCTGACAAATAAAGGCATACTATGGCTTGGTGAAGTGTTAGTGATGGGCACTAATAGGGAACGTTGATTAATTAATGTTTAGGCATAAACAGAGTTGTAGAAAGTTAAATGCATTATCTTCAACCGTTTTACTGTGGTTTAAGCTCCTTATGAGACGTCGTCATCTCAAACTGCTCAGAATGTAAGAGCAAACTGGTTAAAATTTGCTAGTCGTACCGCTAGACCAAAGCTATATTTCTATACAATTTGTGCCCGTGCCGTCTGAATAGCTATAAACGAGATTTGAGCTAGCTAATGTTGGCTGAAACAGATGTTCACTGTTACACCAGATGAAGTGCGCGCAATAGTCAACTAAGCCACAATGTAAAGGAGACCTTTGTGGTACGACTAACCATCTTTCTTACCATGTGCTAACTGGCTATTTGAGTTAGATATGTACATATAACTAGGAATAAAGTGACAGGGAGTAGAAGCCTGCTGGTTCCAGACTTGGTGCCGCAGTACCACTTGCCATGCAGTAGCAGACAGTAGGACTTGGGTGGCTGGAGTCATTGAAAATGTAGGGCCTTCCGACAACGCATGGTATAGAGTTCCTGATGTCAGGGAGCGCGGTCTCAGTGATGTACTGGGCCGTACACACTACCCTCTGTAGCGCCTTGCGGTTGGATGCCAAGCAGTTGCCATTCCTAGTGGTGATACAGCCAGTCAAAATGCGCTCAATGGTGCAGCTGTAGAACTGAGGATCGGAGGGCCAATACCAAATATTTTTAGCCTCCTGGGCAGGTTGGAGAAGAGGCATTGTCGTGCCCTCTATACTACTGCTTGTGCATGGACCATGATGGATTCTTAGTGATGCGGACATTGAGGAACTTGAAGCTCTCGAAAAGCTCCATTACATCCCAGTCGATGAAAATGGGGGAGTGGTCGGCCCTCTATTTCCTGTAGTCCACAATCATCTTCTTCGTCGACGTTGAGCGAGAGGTTGTCATTCTGGCGCCACACTGCCAGGTCTCTGACCTCCCTGTAAGCTATGCTAACGAAAGTTGTTGCCGGCTACTTTGTTCCATAACCACCGTTTGTGGGCTAGCTAGGGTTAGTTAGGAAGTGAGTGTGGTGTAAAAGTGGAGAAAAGAAAAGGGCATGTATTAAAACACATGGTGGCCATAAAACAACATTCACAAGCTGGTCCCATTGGTGACCCAACCCATTCTATGGCTTTGCTAGCCATCAGCAGAGTGCGCTCTTTCACCGAAGTATTAAACAATATCCCAACATGCCTCAGTCATACAGATATTCAATTTAACAATACTGGTGCCCACCACCAAGTATTATTAGCACAGACTGACTTGCTACTTGCTGTTGGACACAGGAGTATTTGGTGTCCAGGTACTTATAGGTTCCGACACAGGGGTCTCCAAAAACAGAATTGGATGCCGGGACGACACACTGGCTCTTCCCATCACACCTGTGTGTCAAAGACAGGTAGTGGTCATCACTACAGCCAATGGGTGTCTACAGGTAAATACACACCACAGGTTCCCGTACCTTGCTGCCATCTTACTGGTGGTGGATTGGCTGAGGCAGTTGGTGTTGGTGAGTTGGTTAGCGGGGCGCCCAATGGAACACACTTTGCGTTGACGACGACCATAGTTGGCACGCTCGATATGGATCTTACCTCTATCTGAGGAAGAGACGGACAACGAAAAGATGGATAAGGAACGAAGGAGAGGCAAGGGTTGGCATCGTCGGTGTAGGTAATCTACAGTATAAAACACAGGTGATAGCTGAGTATATACACTGTTCAGTAGTGGTGACTAGCTTACCACATTGTAGTAAAGCATCAGAGCCTTCACATGTGATGCTGCGTGCTGCCAGGACAAATAAACAGGAGTTACACACCACTCACATTAGCTTGGTGTAGTAGTATCATCATCATTATTACACACAGTACCTCCATCCGTTAGTGCACAGCAAGCTGCAACCAGCACTGAAACAACATCACACAGCCAGTTCAGCAACAATCCACATCATATGCATTTGGACCGTGAAGCTAGAAATGAGCATTTGTCTCCATCCTCAAGCATTTGAGATATTCTAGTGTATTAAAGTAGTAAAGTTTAGCATTTGGTCTCATATTCCATGCATGCAATGTGACTAAACTTGTTAAACGCATTTGTAGTTGGTCATAGATACTTTTTTGCCTAAAAGGAACTGAATGGTTAAGGTTGTCATTTTGAAGATTACAATACTTCTCAACACGTCTACATACATGCAGATGCTACCTTGAATTAATAGTGATGTGTGAGGAAGTTAAAGGAACAAAGATGATACCCCATAAAAATACTAACCTCCCCAGTTCTTGATAATGTGAGGGGTTGACATGTGCCCTTGTAGCCTGTCTCACTCATGCTTTCTTAATCATGGCATTAATTTAAAAGTATTCAGAAACATCTAGAAAGATAATAACTCCAGTCACTATTGGGCAAAACATACACCAAAACACACTGCAAACGCAGCCAAAATACCTTGTAGAGTCACATGTTTGATGTAGTCATTGTGTGCTAGGAATATAGGACCAAATACTAATCTTTGGACTACTGTAATATACTATAGGCAAGTGTCCTGACACTTTTGACAAATTCACAAGGTGGCTCTAGATACAGTGCTTGTTTCTAGACGGATAAACAGATATGTATTAAAATACCCTCCAATAAAGAGTTGTACCATCATCTCATGAAACATTCAAGCCCTGTCAAATGTCTATTCCCATACTATCAGTCTCCCTCCACATTTCCTGCTGTACTATCAAATTATGGAAATACTGAACTTTAACTTAACGCATCATACTGTAGACATCAAATCATATGACATGTACATCAAAAACTCTGAAATACAAACTCAAACATTTAGTGATATGTATTCTAACCTGCATCATATACAGAAGTTGTATACTCACAGGTGACCACCGTCAGTCTGAACATGATGTCAGGTACAAGCGTGGTAGTAGCAAATATGATGAAACTGATGGTAACTTGACCTAATACACCTGGTATTTATGTTATGTGACATGTCTTAATTAACCCAGCTGTATCTATTTGTCGCCAGGTGCACCTCATTGCAATTAGGGGCTGGGCTTTGCTGGTCTGTACCAGGCTTTTGTGTCAGTCTCATAGAGTTATATAGAGGACTCTAGATGGCTAAAAACCATTTTGGCATGAACATTGCCATTGAGGGCTTCCACCAATTTAAAGTAGTCATCTGGGTGGGGCTTCCTGGTTAAGGAAGAATCACATGGGCCACGTTCAGTTGCAAAACCTTCTCGAGCGTTGCCAATATAAATTTCATGAATAGAGCCAACGTATTTCCTTATTATTACTATTATTATGTCGGAGAGACATGTTTGTTCACCATTGCACAGTTCTATTACATTTACATTTACATTTTAGTCATTTAGCAGACGCTCTTATCCAGAGCTACGTACAGGAGCAATTAGGGTTAAGTGCCTTGCTCAAGGGCACATTTACGTCATTTAGCAGACGCTCTTATCCAGAGTGACTACAAATTGGTGCATTCACCCTATAGCCAGTGGGATAACCACTTTACAATTAAATTTCATTATTATTATTATTATTATATTTTTTTTTGGGGGGGGGGTAGAAGGATTACTTTATCCTATCCCAGGTGTTCCTTAAAGAGGTGGAGTTTCAAATGTCTCCGGAAGGTGGTGAGTGACTCCGCTGTCCTGGCGTCGTGAGGGAGCTTGTTCCACCATTGGGGTGCCAGAGCAGCGAACAGCTTTGACTGGGCTGAGCGGGAACTATGCTTCCGCAGAGGAAGGGGAGCCAGCAGGCCAGAGGTGGATGAACGCAATGCCCTCGCCTGGGTGTAGGGACTGATCAGAGCCTGAAGGTATGGAGGTGCCGTTCCCCTCACTGCTCCATAGGCAAGCACCATGGTCTTGTAACGGATGCGAGCTTCAACTGGAAGCCAGTGGAGTGTGCGGAGGAGGGGGGGTGACGTGAGAGAACTTGGGAAGGTTGAACACCAGACGGGCTGCGGCATTCTGGATGAGTTGTAGGGGTTTAATGGCACAGGCAGGGAGCCCAGCCAACAGCGAGTTGCAGTAATCCAGACGGGAGATGACAAGTGCCTGGATTAGGACCTGTGCCGCTTCCTGTGTAAGGCAGGGTCGTACTCTCCGAATGTTGTAGAGCATGAACCTGCAGGATCGGGTCACCGCCTTGATGTTAGCGGAGAACGACAGGGTGTTGTCTAGGGTCACGCCAAGACTCTTCGCACTCTGGGAGGAGGACACAACGGAGTTGTCAACCGTGATGGCGAGATCATGGAACGGGCAGTCCTTCCCCGGGAGGAAGAGCAGCTCCGTCTTGCCAGGGTTCAGCTTGAGGGAAGAGTTGATAGGATGGAAGAGGAGAGAGTAGTTGGAGAGAGAGAGCGAAGGTTGCGGCGGTGCGTTACCATCTGTGTAGGGGCAGAGTGAGTAGTGTTGGAGGAGAGCGAGAGAGAAAAGGATACAAAGTAGTGGTCGGAGACATGGAGGGGAGTTGCAGTGAGATTAGTAGAAGAGCAACATCTAGTAAAGATGAAGTCAAGCGTATTGCCTGCCTTGTGAGTGGGGGGGATGGTGAGAGGGTGAGGTCAAAAAAGGAGAGGAGTGGAAAGAAGGAGGCAGAGAGAAATGAGTCAAATGTAGACGTGGGGAGGTTGAAATCCCCCAAAACTATGAAGGGTGAGCCATCCTCAGGAAAGGAACTTATCAAGGCGTCAAGCTCATTGATGAACTCTCCAAGGGAACCTGGAGGGCGATAGATGACAAGGATATTAAGCTTAAATGGGCTAGTGACTGTGACAGCGTGGAATTCAAATGAGGAGATAGACAGATGGGTTAGGGGAAAAATTGAGAATGACCACTTGGGAGAGATGAGGATTCCTGTGCCACCACCCCTCTGACCAGATGCTCTCGGGGTATGCGAGAACACATGGTCAGACGAGGAGAGAGCAGTAGGAGTAGCAGTGTTTTCAGTGGTAATCCATGTTTCCGTCAGCGCCAGGAAGTCGAGGGACTGGAGGGTAGCATAGGCTGGGATGAAGTCAGCCTTGTTGGCGACAGAACGGCAGTTCCAGAGGCTGCCTGAGACCTGGAACTCCAGGTGTGTGGTGCGTGCAGGGACCACCAGGTTAGAGAGGCAGCAGCCACGCGGTGTGAGGCGTTTGTGTAGCCTGTGCGGAGAGGAGAGAACAGGGATAGGCAGAGGCATAGTTGACAGGCTGCAGCAGATGGCTACAATAATGCAGAGGAGATCGGAATGAAATGAACTAAACATCAGGGAAAGGAGAGAGCAGGCCTCCCTCACCAAAAAAAAATATATATATATATAACTCTCCCAACTTCCACCTCAGAAACTATAATTGTTTCACTGAACCACCCGAGTAAAACTCTCCCAACTTCCACTTTAGAAATTAGAATTGTTGTAAACTACAGCAGACTGTTATCAGTAGCTGTAATTAAGTACAGCAGCTACCAATCATCTAACGTTAATGCCTCGGATGAGGTTAGAAAAACAGCTGAATGGTAGCAGCTAGCTGGCTCAATCACAGGTACTCTTAAGCATGAAATAACATTGGAAACAATTAACCACAGTTGCAAAAAGTTACCAGTAGCTACCCGCTAGCTAGCTAGCTAGCTTTGTTGGTCCAAGTAGTGGGTAAGCTAGCCTCGTGCTTCGCCGGGGTCCGCCGAATACAGTCCTTACCTACAATAATTACCTACAATAACCTTCAATAACTACCTGAGTAAGCTACCTATAATACCAAACTACAATACCTACCTACAATCTAAATACATGGTTTAAGCTTAACTCAACACCATATAAGAAGCCAAGCTTACCTTTCATAACGCAGCAATGATTAAACGTTGGGTAGCTAGCACAAAGATATTGTATTTAGCTACCACAGTACAGCCAGCTGGTAGTGTTGGCTGGCTAGCAATGGCTACTGTGTTGACTTTGTTTGAAAAACGGCGTCGCTGCGAACGAATGTAGCTGGCTAAAAGGGATATTGTTTTTAGTTGCAACCGTTGCTAATAGCAACTCGCCAGCTAATCCAGGAGGTGAGTTAGCTAGCTAGCTTCGTGCTACACCCGGCACCGCCGAATACAAAAGTAACCTACAATAACTACACAACAGCTACCCACAACAGCCCACGATGCCTACCTATACTACTTAATAATATACAGCCCACGATGCCTACCTAAAGTACCTAACTACAATCTAAATACATAGTTTAAGCCTTACTCGACAAGCCCAAGCTATGTATAAAGCCAAACTGGCAGACTGCAGTCAGTAGCCGAAATTAAGTACAGCAGCTACCAACCACCTAACGTTAATGATAATGAGGTTAGAAAAACAGCTGAAGGTGGCAGCTAGCTGGCTCAATTACAGGTACTCTTAAACCTTCCAAAACGTTGCGTCCTGCTGAACGCGCCCCATTATTCCATCCGGGTCATCAGGAGGGATCAGCCAATGAATTATACTCGTGAGCAAACATTGCATGACTGTAGGTGGCAGAAAATCTCCAACTTTGATTTAATACCTTTTCAAACAACACTATGTGGCAGTGTGCACCTTTTAGTTTGTTTGCCAACTCATAGAAATAGTAGAAAAAGAAAATGGACTACTTTTAAATGAATATTGACTCAATATTGCCTCAAATTTGATTTGATTTGCTTTGAATGGAGCTGCCCGTGCGCTCACAGACTCCATAATGGGACACATATTAGATGATATACTGTATCTATCATTCTCTATGGTCAGATCCCCATGAGGTATACTTCTGGTGGCTGGGTGTCCTCTTCCTCACCTCACCACCATCTGGAGAGCCCTGTGGTTACAATTTCCATACACTGTAAACCCTAATAAGTTCACAAAACTCAAAAATTATTTTGTAACAGATTACACAAAAATATTTTAGTGATGTTTTTAAATGTTTTAAGTTTACATAAAATAAAAATTACATTTACAGTTGCCTTAAATTATCTCAATGTTATCTTATAAATATTGATATTCCTCAACTTATAATTAGGGAGTAATTCACTCAAAATTTCCAATATTTTTCAACTCATATAATGTGGGAAATACACTCAAAATTTTCAATATTTTTCAACTCATATAATGTGGGAAATACACTCAAAACGTTCAATATTCTTCAACTCATAAATGTGGGAAATATACTCAAAATATTAAATATTCTTCAACTCATATAATGTGTGAAATACACTCAAAATTTTCAATATTCTTCAACTCATAATGTGGGACATGCAATCAAAATTAATTCTAAATTGAAATACTGATGTCGGTCCATTACACAATTATAATCAGCGAATAATGTTAGAAAACATGAATGTGACACCACAGTGACAATTTAACTTTTTTTTTATTCAACACAATGTGCTTTTAAAAAGGCACGAATCAAAAGGAGCTCAGTCAAAACAAAGTGCTTGTCATAAATTAAAACAAAAAGGAAAAGGAAATGACTCCATAAAAACAAAATGTGTTTTAAAGTACATTAAGTGTTAATAGTTCCATATTCTGATAGTGGTCATTGCTACAGAGGGTAGATTCAGTATTTTGGGTCTCCATATCACATTATTCAGTAAACATTATGATAAAAACTCACAAAGGCTTCATGATAAAATTCAATAAGATTCTAATTATAATCCATCCTCAACAGCAATGACAACTATTAGAATGTGGAGCCATTTAAAACGTTTTGGCACTTACTGTACCTTGAAGGCTGCAACTCACTTTTTTAAATAAAACATTCAAATAAAAGTACTGGTTTCTACTGTGCCGTACTTCAACTGGCAACATCAAGGTAAGCATTAGGTCACACAACATTAAACATGTATAGTGCATGAATTCAACAGTCGTTTCCCACAAGTACAGTACAAAAACTTGGGCTTGGCAATACGTCAATGTTGTGATATTTATCTATTAACAATCAATGTATTAAATCTGAGGTAGAAGAGGCAAACAGTGTAACATATTAATCTTCAGTGTAATAATATGAAACGTTTGGGTGTCAAGAGCAATCTTCCATCTATGTTGTAAGCGCAGAGAGGTGTTTTGTCATTTAGCTCTGATAGGGTGTGAACAGCCAGATTGTTTGGGAAAAGTTTGTAAGATCTCAGGTGTTCAATGTAGTGTGATGTGTGCTCTTGGCAAAGAAAGACAACACTACTGTTAACCAGGAGAACCTGTTCAATTCTACAGTAATTAGGCAGTCCTCCCTCTTGTCCCACGGACAAAAACATTCCTACATCATAATCAGTTCCATCAATGCAGACCTTTGATGTGCTGTAAATAACATTGCTTGCTGTTATTTGTTCAATGTATGTCTTGACAACATTTGGAAGCATTGATACCAGTACAGAAGAGACATTTGATGTCTGCTGGTGAGGTTTGAAGAATCCGGAGGCACTGAGATGGTATGCTACCATGTATTGATGCCTGTCTGCAAGTGTTTTTAACACATTTTTTAAGTTTTGTGTGTCGTGTACAACTCTCTTGAAAAAACAGTGTTTACCCTCAAACCTCATTGTCCACAAGTGTACAAGGGGCCCAAAACGGCGTACAAGGTCAGGATAGTGCTCAATGTAGTGATGCTTAGGACGGAGTTTGAAATCTGGAAAGGCTTCTTTCAGCATCTCTCTATGATCCTGTATCTTGGACTGTAAATACTGGATGGACTCCTCTGTGAATTCTGTGCACAGCGATAACTCTACTACCTCTTTTAAGTCCATTAGCACAGTCCATGCTCCATCCTCTTCAGGAACTGAAGTCCCAATAATCAAAGGGAGCAGTCTAAGCAATGTGGCATTTTCATGGCCGTTACCACCAATGCTTTTCTTTACAGCGAAGGTCTGTGGTATTTTATGAGGTTTGTCAAGCTTGTCTGTGTGCTGGTATGGAAACGATAAAATTCTCTCGTTCAAATATTCAAGGGTGAAGTATTTGCAACGGATCATCTCTCCGATACACAGGGCGAGCTCTACGGGCACAATGCCCTCAAAAATATCGTGGAGGGCATCAGGTGGAAAGCCAGTGACCGTATGAAAATGCTCTAGATGCTGGCTCAGGACACAATTTGCCTGAACACCATTCTGACTCTGACTACCCCCATGCATTACAGCATGCACATCACTATTATGGCTGTCTTTTGTCCTAAGACTGAACTCGCCACTTGCAACTTCATGAGTCTGAAGTTTAGCTTGTGTCGCTGTGCAGAATCTGCAAAAATATTCTGCTCTAAAAGACTTTGAAAAGCCTGCCAAATCATGGGCTGCAAGATTGTCAGACACCACACACATGACTGTTCCTTGAACTACCTTACCAATAGACTCAATGAATACCCCATCTTGTTCAAGGGTACAGAGGTCTCTCAACAAAGGACCAAGTGCTTTTTCATAGCCAAATGTCTGTATGTCAGCCACTTTACATAAAGCTGCAAGCTGAATTACATGCAGGGCTGATCGGTATTTACTGGCAAGATCAGCAAGAGTCCAGTATACTGAACAGATTTTGTGTATTTTCCGTGATGTGCCAAGTGGATTGGCTATTTCCAAATCATCAATGTACAAAATGAGTGTTATCGTTAACTCATCTAAAGACAGGAATGTGTTCTCTTTGAAGTACAAGCCATCTTGGTGGCTTACATAATGACTGTTTTGTGCCACTTTTGTTTCTTTAATTTTGTCCAGAATATCTGTATGATTGAAGATTTTTTGTATCATCTCCAGAATGGGAACATGCACTGCTGTGTGTCCTGGCTGTAGCAGATACTGTACAGGCTTTACCACAGGGTAATTATTTTCGATGAAGGTTTTCCTTCTCTTGGTTGAGGATAACTGCTTCCCCTTAGCTGTGGCACTGACAATAATATTACTGTCCATAACAGTACTGACAACATCATTTAGAAGTGTTTCACTGACAGTGATGTCATGACTCTGTAAGACCTCTCTAATATCTTGTTTGAGTATCGGTTGGGACAAGGAAAATATCTGAGTCAAATGTTCCACTATCTCCTGAGATGCCATGTCAGATACATGAAGGATAGATTGCATCTTTAGGAATAACGATGCCAAGTTATGCTTCAACTGGGCTCTTAAAGTGTCTGTGTCACACTGACCGTTCACCTCATCAAGATCAAATGTGTCCGCATACCCTGCACTGTGACTTTCAGCGTGTTCCCCAAGACTTTCTGCTGCAACTACAACTGGGGCACTATCATTGTCTGCCAATACAACACATTCACCAAAGTCTGAATCACCACCATGTTTTCTACTTTTGTGTGCATTAAACGCTGAGTGGCATTTGTTCTGTAATTACAATTCTTGAATGGGCATGCTACCATCTCATGACTTCGTAAATGACTTCTCAAATGACCCAATAGAATTTCCTCAGAAAAGGGCTGCTTGAAGTTACACAAAGGACATGTAAAAAAACCACATGCTCCTTCAGTTGCATCTACTCTACATGAATCATTATGACATCTTGACAGATGAGCTTTCATCGCTTCGAATGATGGAAAAGTACAAATGCAACTGTCATAGAGACATGGCAGGGGGGATACTCTTGAATATTGGCTATGCAGTACAGTATAGTGCCAAAATAATTGTCCCCGGGTATTTGAAGTTGCAGAACACAACTTGCACTTCCACTCCATTGGGCCAACTTCAGCCTGCAATTTAAATATTTTCGATTAAAGTCTAAACCATTTCAGCCCTGTTTTGCACTTTTGGCTATTCAAAAGTTAATTAAAAAAAAATAATAATAATAATAATGATGCCAACCAGTTAACACATCAGTAATTTGATTAAATCTGTTCTGCTGCAAAAAAAATCTAAACATTGTGAATAACTCAAGGCGAAAATCTTTTTTTTTTTTTTTTAATTAGTACACAATTTACAAAACTCACCTATTAGCACCTGTCTGATGGTGAAACGCTGGCTCTCTGTAGCACTCTTTGTAGTCCGATATCTGTACACAACATGCGCACAAAGATGATTTGTTAATGTTCAAAAACATTTTAAAAATAATAATGTGAATATATAGATAAAACGTTTCCAAATCTATCAAAAACATTCATTGTACACTAATTATAGTAAAAATGAAAATGTTAAAAGATAAGCAAGTTAGTTATTAACAAGCAAAGCATCAAAGTTGTGTGCTCATAGATCTGCTATTTCTGTTGTTGTTCTTTGTATTTAACAAAGTATTAATAAAGGGTTCAAGTGATCAACTGTTGACCCCACAGTTGAGATAAAAACATTTAGATAAATAGCAAAAGAATGACTGTGGAAACACATAAAATAAAACCAATTATTAGTAACACTATTTCATAATACATCCTACCTGAACTGTTAAAAGGATTTCGAGATGATCTCACAACCACACACTTGAGCCTAGGAAGAAATACAAACACAGGCCTGGTTAGCATCATGATAACACACTCACATTATGTTGTTTAGCATTGTTTCGTTTCACGCTAGCACACACGTACACACAGCTCGATAACGTAAAATATTTACTGTGTAAGGCAGACACTTATTGAAATAAGTATACTCACAGTGCGCACTTGCATTACCGGCGAACAGCGAAAACTCATGGACCTTCCTCCACCGTCAATGTCCCGGGCAAACATGCATTATGGGAAATGTAGTTCATCCAGGAAACCCGCTGATAACGTTACACCGTTGTAAGATGATGTAACGTAACGTATTTGTTACATATTTAACAACTTCTAAAGTTACAATTACTTGGATTTTTTTAACTATTTACGACAAATATTCACTGTGCACATTGTACAAATGTATTCCCAGTTCCACATTTAAGACTATCGAAATTCATTTTTTTTTAAAACAACAAAAACAACATTAGAGTTACTTACCAAATCAGAGGTGATGATAAGATGGCGCTTAAGAAAACGAGGGCAATAAGACTAATGATAAAAACGGAGGTGGTGGTGGTTTCAAGCGGGAAGCATAAAAGTGCGCATTGCAAACAAATTAAAACAAATTAAACTGTGTTCCACATCCACACGGGCGGCCCAAACATCCCCGCATCAAGGCAAATTCAAGATGGCTGACTCAGCTTTCCTGAGGGAGAGATGACCCACCACCAGAACGTCATGACGTCGATAACGTCATGACACTACCTAAACTTTTTGAGCGTTCCACACAAATTACCTATAAAATATTGAGCCCTCTTCAATTAAAGTGGCATAAATCTCAACAGAGCTCAACACTTTATAGTTTGGTCAACTGCATAACGACATTTGACTGTTATGACCTTATTACTTATGAGCTAGTACAACTGTTTGGGATTACAGTGTACCAGGCGGTGTTACAGCCCTACAGGATGCTCTCAATGGTGCAGCAGTAGAAGTTAATTTACATTTTAGTCATTTAGCAGACGCTGTTATCCAGAGTGACTTCCAATTAGTGAGTGCATACATTTTTCATACTGGCCCCCCGTGGGGTTCAGACCCAGGGCCCTGAGCTTAGTGAGGACATTGGAGGGCACTATGGCGTTGAAGGCTGAGCTGTAGTCGATGAACTGCATTCTTACATAGGTATTCCTCTTGTCCAAACGGGATAGGGCAGTGTGCAGTGCGATGCCGATTTCGTCATCCGTGGATCTGTTGGGGCGGTATGCAAATTGTAGTAGGTCTAGGGCAGGACTCTCCAACCCTGTTCCTGGAGAGCTACCATCCTGTAGGTTTTCAATCCAACCCCAGTTGTAACTAACCTTATTCATCTTATCAACCAGATAATTATTAGAATCAGGTGCGCTAGATTAGGGTTGGAGTTAAAACCTACAGGACAGTAGCTCCAGGAACAGAGTTGAGAGCCCTGGTCCAGGGTGTCGGGTAAGGTGGAGGTGATATGATCCTTAACTAGCTTCTCAAAGTACTTCATGATGACAGAACTGAGTGCTATTGGGCAATAGTCATTTGGTATTTTATTAGGATCCCCATTAGCTGTTGCAAAAGCAGCAGCTACTCTTCCTGGGGTCCACACAAAACATGACATAATACAGAACATTAATAGACAAGAACAGCTCAAGGACAGAACTACACACATTTTTTTCAAAAGGCACACATAGCCTACATATCAATACATACACACAAACTATCTAGGTCAAGTAGGGGAGAGGAGTTGTGCCGTGAGGTGTTGATTTATCTGTTGTTTGAAACCAGGTTTGCTGTTTATTTGAGCAATACGAGATGGAACGATTCCATGCAATAATGGCTCTTTATAATACTGTACGCTTTCTTGAATTTGTTCTGAATTTGGGGACTGTGAAAAGACCCCTGGTGGCTTATCAGGTGGGGTAAGTGTGTGTGTCAGAGCTGTGTTTAAATTGACTATGCAAACAATGTGGGATTTTCAACACATTAATGTTTCTTATAAAAAGAAGAGGGGATGCAGTTAGTCTCTCCTCAACTCTTAGCCAAGAGAGACTGGCATGCATAGTATTTAAATCAGCCCTCTGATTAGTTCAGTTACCTTTATTTTCTTGGGTACTGGATCAATTGTGGACATCTTGAAGCAAGTAGGGACAACAGATTGGGATAGGGAGATATTGAATATGTCCAGTACCCTGCCCTGAACCTTAGTCACTGTTACTAGCCGGCAATCACTCGGTACTCTACCCTGCACCTTAGATGCTGCTGTACTATGTACAAAGCAGTGGAGGCTCCTCAGAGGAGGAAGGGGAGGACCATCCTCCTCAGTGAATTTCATTAAAAATAAAATTGTAATTTTTTTTTACATAAAACTGTACTAAATATAATCACGTCACCAAATTATTGATTAAAACGCACTGTTTTGCAATGAAGGTCTACAGTAGCCTCAACAGCACTCTGTAGGGTAGCACCATTGTGTAGCCAGAGGACAGCTAGCTTCCATCCTCTTCTGGGTACAATGACTTCAATACAAAACCTTGTAGGCTCTTGGTTCTCACCCCCTTCCATAGAGTTACACAGTAATTATGACAACTTCCGGAGGACGTCCTCCAACAAATCAGAGCTCTTGCAGCATGAACTGACATGTTGTCCACCCAGTCAAAGGATCAGAGAATGAATATAGTACTGAAAGCATAAGCTACAGCTAGCTAGTACTGCAGAGCATAAAATGTGGTGAGTAGTTGACTCAAAGAGAAAGAGTAGTTGAACAGTTTTGAGCTAATACATTTATTCCAAAATGAAAGAGAAGCAAGATAGAAATAGTCAGTTTTTTTTCACTAACTTGGCTAGCATATGCAGCTACTGAAACACCCTGCTCAAACAGAGACATGCTGTCACGTTCATTGAATGACGGGTCAGACCAAGGCGCAGCGTGATATGCGTACATGTTTATTAACGTAATAAACAACACGACAAAGGAATCGAAACGTGAAGTCCAAGGTAGTACAGAACAACAAACCTTACATGGAATAAGATCCCACAACTAGACAGTGCCAATAGGCTGCCTAAGTATGGTCCCCAATCAGAGACAACGAGCGACAGCTGCCTCTAATTGGGAACCACACCGGCCAACAGATCCACACATACTAGATCGACAACATAGAAAAAGCACAACAAGGAATATACACACCCTGACACAACATATAAGCGTCCCCTGAGTCAGGGCGTGACACATGCTATGTTAGATAGCTGGCTATGACTTTCCAACACAACACTGGAACTCTTCCAAGTCAAGGTAAGCTTTGGGTTTTACAAATGTATTGCCACGGGGCCCGCTAGAAGGTTTACTTTTATACTATTCCAGGTATTCCTTAAAGAGGTAGGGTTTCAAGTGTCTCCGGAAGGTGGTCAGTGATGTCGTGGAAATATTTGACTAATAGATAATCAACTCAAAAATATCTCTCAAGACACCGGAGCTTGTGAATTCAAGAATTAGACTTTATTGCATAACAAATCCTGAGCTTGCTCCATGGAACAACTGTCTCTCTCTCGCTTAGAGATCTCTTATATCCACACAGATGAAAAAACATGCGTACATTCCTAACTTTTTTTAGTTCTGCACCACCCTTTTTTTCAACGTCCAGCTGTCACACAATGTCCACTCCAAAAGGTAATGAATGCTTTTTTCTATATGAAGCCTCTCATTCTATCATTCTATTGTCTGCGTGCTTAGGCCCCTTCTTAAAAAAAAAAAAGAACTAATGTAATGCTACCATGTGTCTATAACAAGCCCATGGGCCACATTTTAAGAGCCCCTGTGAAAGAACACATGCATTCATTTAAAACACAGCATATACTCCATGTCTATATTCCTTATTTAAGCATGTATCTGGATTATAAAATATCAAACATGTTCATTCTGTTTCACCATTATCATTTCATAACACATTATAAAACATGTATCATTCATCATCCTCCCCGGCCCCTGAGATTATGTGCATGTGGCCATGTGTCAGGTCATAAGGTCATAAGCACAAAAAATGATAACACTAGTTCCATTGTTACTCCAATCTCCACACACGTCATTGACATACCCAGCCCAGCTGCAGGGAGTCTATGAAAAACACATGAATGTCTCTGCTCTGTATTAACCCTTCAACTGGTTCTCAATCCATAAACATTTTAAGGCATATAGGTTTTTAATTTTACAACATATGTACTTGAAAATCATCTATAGTGACTCCGCTGTCCTGGCGTCGTGGGGGAGCTTGTTCCACCATTGGGGTGCCAGAGCAGCAAATAGCTTTGACTGGGCTGAGCGGGAATTGTATGTCTGTAGAGGTAGGGGAGCTAGCAGGCCAGAGGTGGATGAACGCAGTGCCCTCGTTTGGGTGTAGGGTCTGATCAGAGCCTGAAGGTAAGGAGGTGCCGTTCCCATCACAGCTCCGTAGGCAAGCACCATGGTCTTGTAGTAGATGAGAGCCTCAACTGGAAGCCAGTGGAGTGTGCGGAGGAGCGGGGTGACATGAGAGAACTTAGGAAGGTCGATCACCAGACGGGCTGCAGTGTTCTGGATAAGTTGTAGGGTTTAATGGCAGAGGCAGGGAGCCCAGCCAACAGCGAGTTGCTGTAATCCAGACGGGAGATGACAAGTGCCTGGATTAGGACCTGTGCCTCTTTCTGTGTAAGGTAGGGTCGTACTCTACGAATGTTGTAGAGCATGAACCTGCAGGATCGAGTCACCGCTTTGATGTTAGCGGAGAACGACAGGGTGTTGTCCAGGGTCACGCCAAGGTTCTTTGCACTCTGGGAGGGGGACACAATGGAGTTGTCAACCGTGATGGCGAGATCATGGAGCGGGCAGTCCATCCCCGGGAGGAAGAGCAGCTCCGTCTTGCCGAGGTTCAGCTTGAGGTGGTGATCCGACATCCACATTGATATGTCTGCCAGACATGCAGAGATGTGATTCGCCACCTGGTTATCAAAAGGGGGAAAGGAGAAAATGAATTGTGTGTCGTCTGCGTAGCGATGATAGGAGAGACCATGTGAGGATATGACAGAGCCAAGTGACTTGGTGTATAGAGAGAATAGGAGAGGGCCTAGAACTGAGCCCTGGGGGACACCAGTGGTGAGAGCACGTGGTGCGGGGAGACAGAATCACGCCACGCCACCTGGTAGGAGCGACCTGTCAGGTAGGACGCAATCCAAGAGTGAGCAGCGCCGGAGATGCCCAACTCGGAGAGGGTGGAGAGGAGGATCTGATGGTTCACAGTATCAAAGGCAGCGGATAGGTCTAGAAGGATAAGAGCAGAGGAGAGAGAGTTAGCTTTAGCAGTGCGAAGAGCCTCTGTGACACAGAGAAGAGCAGTCTCAGTTGAATGACCAGTCTTGAAACCTGACTGGTTTGGATCAAGAAGGTAATTCTGCGAGATAGCAGGAGAGTTGGCTAGAGATGGCACGCTCAAGAGTTTTGGAGAGAAAAGAAAAAAGGGATACTGGTCTGTAGTTGTTGACATCGGAAGGATCGAGTGTTGGTTTTTTGAGGAGGGGTGCAACTCTCGCTCTCTTGAAGACGGAAGGGACAATGCCAGTGGTCAAGGATGAGTTGATGAGCGAGGTGAGGGAGAAGGTCTCCGGAAATGGTCTGGAGAAGAGAGGAGGGGATAGGGTCAAGCGGGCAGGTTGTTGGGCGGCCGGCCGTCACAAGTCGCAAGATTTCAAGTGGGGAGAGAGGGGAGAAAGAAGTCAAAGCATAGGGTAGGGTAGTGTGAGCAGGACCAGCGGTGTCATTTGACTTAATAAATGAGGATCGGATGTCGTCAACCTTCTTTTGAAAATGGTTGACAAAGTCATCCACAGAGAGGGAGGAGGGAGGGGGAGGAGGAGGAGGATTCAGCAGGGAGGAGAAGGTGGCAAAGAGCTTCCTAGGGTTAGAGGCAGAAGCTTGAAATTTAGAGTGGTAGAAAGTGGCTTTGGCAGCGGAAACAGAGGAAGAAAATGTAGAGAGGAGGGAGTGAAAAGATGACAGGTCCGCAGGGAGTCTAGATTTCCTCCATTTCCGCTCGGCTACCCGAAGCCCTCTTCTGTGAGTTCGCAATGAGTCGTCAAGCGACGGAGCAGGAGGGGAGGACCGAGCCGGCCGGGAGGATAGGGGACATAGAGAGTCAAAAGATGCAGAAAGGGAGGAGAGGAGGGTTGAGGAGGCAGAATCAGGAGATCGGAGGGAAAAGATTTAGCAGAGGGAAGAGATGATAGGATGGGAGAGCGAAGGTTGCGATGGCACATTACCATCTGAGTAGGGGCAGAGTGAGTAGTGTTGGAGGAGAGCGAGAGAGAAAAGGATACAAAGTAGTGGTCGGAGACTTGGAGGGGAGTTGCAGTGAGATTAGTAGAAGAACAGCATCTAGTAAAAATGAGGTCAAGCATATTGCCTGCCTTGTGAGTAGGAGGGACAGTGAGAGGATGAGGTCAAAAGAGGAAAGGAGTGGAAAGAAGGAGGCAGAGAGAAATGAGTCAAAGGCAGACGTAGGGTGGTTAAAGTCACCTAGAACTGTGAGGGAAGCAAACAGAACAAAATGGGGATAAACATACCTGAATTTGTCCAATAGAAACTCTCGTTTGCAACTGTTGGACTAATGATTACACACTATTTCAGCTAGATGCAGGCAAGAGTGTGCAAGGCGATATTGTCACTGTCTCTCCATGTATCACTGTCTGTCACCTCACATTTGTCTTTCGACCTGTGTGCCTCAATTCGTCAGGGCATGGACTCTACAAGGTGTCAAAAGTGTTCCACAGAGATTCTGGCCCATGTTGACTCCAACGCTTCCCACATGTATCAAAAATGGTGGTGGACCTTTCTGGATACACACAGGAAACTATTGAGCGTGTATATATATACAGTTGAAGTCGGATATTTACATACACTTAGGTTGGAATCATTAAAACTCGTTTTACAACCACTCCACAAATGTCTTGTTAACAAACTATAGTTTTGGCAAGTCGGTTAGGACATCTACTTTGTGCATGACACAAGTAATGTTTCCAACAATTGTTTGTAGACAGATTATTTCACTTATAATTCACTGTATCACAATAATAGTGAGTCAGAAGTTTACATACACTAAGTTGACTGTGCCTTTAAACAGCTTGGAAAATTCCAGAAAATGATGTCATGGCTTTAGAAACTTCTGATAGGCTAATTGACATCATTTGAGTCAATTGGAGGTGTACCTGTTGATGTATTTCAAGGCCTACCTTCAAACTCAGTGCCTCTTTGCTTGACATCATGGGAAAATCAAAAGAAATCAGCCAAGACCTCAGAATTTTTTTTTACACCTCCACAAGTCTGGTTCATCCTTGGGAGCAATTTCCAAATACCTGAAGGTACTATGTTCGTCTGTACAAACAATATTACGCAAGTATAAACACCATGGGACCAGGCAGATGTCATATCGCTCAGGAAGGCTAACTGTCTCCTAGAGATGAACGTACTTTGGTGCGAAAAGGGCAAATCAATCCCAGAACAACAGCAAAGGACCTTGTTAAGATGCTGGAGGAAACAGGTGCAAAAGTATCTATATCCACTATAAAACGAGTCCTATATCGACATAACCTGAAAGGCCACTCAGCAAGGAAGAAGCCACTGCTCCAAAACCACCATAAAAAAGCCAGACTACAGTTTGCAACTGCACATGGGGACAAAGATCGTACTTTTTTAAGAAATGTCCTCTGGTCTGATGAAACAAAAATAGAACTGTTCGGCCATTATGACCATCGTTATGTTTGGAGGAAAAAGGGGGACTTGCAAGCCGATGAACACCATCCCAACCGTGAAGCAAGGGGGTGGCAGCATCATGCTGTGGGGGTGCTTTGCTGCAGGAGGGACTGGTGCACTTCACAAAATAGATGGCATCATGAAGAAGGAAAATTAGGTGGATATATTGAAGCAACATCTCAAGACATCAGTCAGGATGTTAAAGCTTGGTCGCAAATGGGTCTTCCAAATGGACAATGACCCCAATCATACTTCCAAAGTTGTGGCAAAATGGCTGTAGGACAACAAAGTCAAGGTATTGGAGTGGCCATCACAAAGCCCTGACCTCAACCCTATAGAAAATGTGGCCAGAACTGAAAAACGTGTGCGAGCAAGGAGGCCTACAAACCTGACTCAGTTACACCAGCTCTGTCAGGAGGAATGGGCCAAAATTCACCCAACTTATTGTGGGAAGCTTGTGGAAGGCTACCCAAAACGTTTGACCCAAGTTAAACAATTTAAAGGCAATGCTACCAAATACTAATTGAGTGTATGTAAACTTCTGACCCACTGGGAATGTGATGAAAGAAATAAAAGCTGAAATAAATCATTCTCTCTACTATTATTCTGACATTTCACATTCTTAAAATAAAGCGGTGATCCTAACTGACCTAAGACAGGGAATTTTTACTAGGATTAAATGTCAGGAATTGTGAAAACTGAGTTTAAATGAATTTGGCTAAGGTGTATGTAAACTTCAGACTTCAACTGTATATACACACACACGTCATGACTCTCCACGAGAATCCAAATAGGCCAGGTCAGGTTCGCTGTGAATAACTTTAGTCAGACCCCCTCTCACCCGCAGTGGGGGGAAGAAAGGACTAGTGGTGATTAACAGCTCACACCCTGTTGTAAATCAAAGGAGAACATTCAGGCTGCTCCCTCAGGATTAACTAAAGGAATGTTATTTATTTCAACAGACCTTTTCCCGCTGAAACTTTAACACTTTCAAAAGCGAATACTGGAATAATATTCCTAACGTAGAACGTGTGGAACGGTCACAGGCGATCTGTTTCTTACTCAAAGCGGGCGGCGGTTCGTGTGCCAAGTATGTAATTACTGTAGGTGAGAGAAGTTTCTGAATGTATCAAGGTTAAGTGTCTGTCACAATCGTTGAGAGACGTGTCAGACCAAGGTGCAGCGTGGTATGCATACATATGTTTTAATGACGATAAACACTTGACAAAACAACAAAAGCAACGTAACGTGAAGTCCTATGGGCTATACTCACAACAAGCCTAACAGAAACACAAAATAAAGATCCCACAACTAAGGCAGGCAACCAGGCTACTTAAGTATGAACCCCAATCAGAGACAACGAGCGACAGCTGCCTCTAATTGGGAATCACACCCGGCCAAACATAGAAAGATCAACATAGAAATACACTAACATAGATCTCAACAGAAAACTCACACCCTGACCCAACCAACAAGAGTTCTCTCGATCAGGGCGTGGCAGTGTCTCTGTTCCACTCTTTTTTCCTCTTCCTTTTTTCTTTAACAAACCAAGTTGTTGTCATTCCACTAGGGACCTGTTTTCTCCAGTCAATAACCGCTGTTTATCCTGTTTTCCCATTTAATTTACTAGTAAATAAATAATGAAACCAATTTGTGTAGTACTAAATCATAAGCAAGTCTTGGGTTATTGAAGATGCAAGGAGGTTACGACGTTCAGAATGATGATATGATACGAGGTTATGATTAATAAGTTGACTGTTTATAGATGTGATAGGTAAAGACCTTTTAGAGTTTCATTCAGGAGATGGTGACTCTTTAAATAACTGCTCTCGTGAGTTAATTGTTTCATGATTAATTGAAATCGGTTAACAATTAAACATATTTAGTTAATTAGAGATAAGTCTTCATATTAATGTTAAAGTCATGTCACGACACACAGTACCAGTCAAACGTTTGGACATAGGTACTCATTCAAGGGTTTTTCTTTATTTTTTGCAATTTTCTACATTTTTACACACATGGAATCATGTATTAACCAAAAAAGGTTTAAACAGATCAAAATAGATTTGAGATTTGAGATTCTTCAAAGTAGCCACCCTTTGCCTTGATGACAGCTTTGCACAGTCTTGGCATTCTCGCAACCAGCTTCATGAGGAAGTCACCTAGAATGCATTTCAATTAACAGGTGTTCCTTGTTAAAGGTTCATTTGTGGAATTTATTTCCTTCTTAATGCATTTGAGCCAAGCAGTTGTGTTGTGACAAGGTAGGGGTGTTATACAGAAGATAGCCCTATTTGGTAAAATACCTAGTCCATATTATGGCAAGAACAGCTCAAATAAGCAAAGAGAAACGGCAGTCCATCATTACTTTAAGACATGAAGGTCAGTCAATCCAGAACATTTCAAGAACTTCGAAAGTTTCTTCAAGTGCAGTCGCAAAAACCATCAAGCGCTATGATGAAACTGGTTCTCATGAGGACCGCCACAGGAATGGAAGACCAAGGAGTTACCTGCAGAGGATCAGTTCATTTGAGTTACCAGCCTCAGAAATTGCATCCCAAATAAATGCTTCACAGAGTTCAAGTAACAAACACATCTCAACATCAACTGGTCGAAATGCTGCAAAGAAACCACTACTATAGGACACCAATAAGAAGAAGAGACTTGCTTGGGTTAAGAAACATGAGCAATGGACATTAATCCGGTGGAAATCTGTCCTTTGGTCTAATGAGTCCAAATCTGAGATTTTTGGTTCCAACGTCGTGAGACGCAGAGTAGGAAAATGGATGGATCTCAGCACGTGTGGTTTCCACCATGAAGCATGGAGGAGGAGGAGGTGTTATGGTGTGGGGATGCTTTGCTGGTGACACTGTCTGTGATTTATTTAGAATTCAAGGCACACTTAACCAGCATGGCTACCACAGCATTCTGCAGTGATACGCCATCCCATCTGGTTTGCGATTAGCGGGACTATCATTTGTTTTTCAACACGACAATGACCCAACACACCTCCAGGCTGTGTACGGGCATCAGATGAGCTGGCTTCCACAATCCCCCGACCTCAACCCAATTGAGATTTTTTGGGATGAGTTGGACAGCAGAGTGAAGGAAAAGCAGCCAACAAGTGCTCAGCATATGTGGGAACTCCTTCAAGACTGTTGGAAAAGCATTCCTCCTGCAGCTGGTTGAGAGAATTCCAATAGTGTGCAAAGCTGTCACCAAGGCTAAAGGGTAGCTATTTTGAAGAAACTAAAATCTAAAATCCATTTTGATTTTTAGATTTTTTGGGGGGTTACTACATGATTCCATGTGTGTAATTTCATAGTTTTGATGCATCCACTATTATTATACAATGTAGAAAATAGTAAAAATAAAGACAAACCCTTTAATGAGTAGGTGTGTCTAAACTTTTGACTGGTACTATATATATATATATATATATATATATATATATATATATATATATATATCTTCTTTTTTATACTCAGATTGCTCATTCTAATATTTCTTCATTCCTTTATTTAAATGTTTGAGATGTGTGTATTGTTTTGTATTGTTAGTTATTACTGAACTGGAACTAAAGATTGAAACATAGGCATTTTGTTGCACCTGCGATAACATATCTGTAGTCAGCAGTCTGATGGCTTGTAAATAGAAACTGTCTCCAAGCCTGTTGGTATCAGATATCATACTCCTATACGGTCTGCCTGACAGTAAGGGACAGAAGAGCTCGTGGCTGGTGTGTGTGGGGTCCATGATAATGCTGCGTGCCTTCCTCAGGCAGTGGATGTCCTGGATGGGTGGGAGCACGTTCCCAGTGATGTAATGGGCCATCTTCACCACCCACTGGAGTGTCTTGCAGTTGTGGACAGAGTCATTCTCATACCAGGCCATGATGCATATGGTCAGGACGCTCTCGATGGTGCAGCGGTAGTATTTGGAGACGACCCGGGGCGGCATGCCGAATTTCTTCAGCCACCTTAGGAAGTATAGACGCTGTTGTCATGTTGGTCCATGACAAGTCCGCAGCGATGTGGATGACGAGGAACTTTAAACTCGTGACTCTCTCTACTGCAGTCCCGTTGATGTGGATCGGGGTATGTTCCCTCTGCTTTCTGAAGTCAACAATCAACTCCTTTCTTTTGCTGACATTGAGGGACAGGTTTTTGTCATGACACTACAATGCCAGTTCACATACAGTGGGGAGAACAAGTATTTGATACACTGCCGATTTTGCAGGTTTTCCTACTTACAAAGCATGTAGAGGTCTGTAATTTTTATCATAGGTACACTTCAACTGTGAGAGACAGAATCTAAAACAAAAATCCAGAAAATCACATTGTATGATTTTTAAGTAATTAATTTGCATTTTATTGCATGACATAAGTATTTGATCACCTACCAACCAGTAAGAATTCCGGCTCTCACAGACCTGTTCGTTTTTCTTTAAGAAGCCCTCCTGTTCTCCACTCATTACCTGTATTAACTGCACCTGTTTGAACTTGTTACCTGTATAAAAGACACCTGTCCACACACTCAATCAAACAGACTCCAACCTCTCCACAATGGCCAAGACCAGAGAGCTGTGTAAGGACATCAGGGATAAAATTGTAGACCTGCACAAGGCTGGAATGGGCTACAGGACAATAGGCAAGCAGCTTGGTGAGAAGGCAACAACTGTTGGCGCAATTATTAGAAAATGGAAGAAGTTCAAGATGATGGTCAATCACCCTCGGTCTGGAACTCCATGCAAGATCTCACCTTGTGGGGCATCAATGATCATGAGGAAGGTGAGGGATCAGCCCAGAACTACACGGCAGGACCTGGTCAATGACCTGAAGAGAGCTGGGGCCACAGTTTCATAGAAAACCATTAGTAACACACTACGCCGTCATGGAATGAAATCCTGCAGTGCACGCAAGGTCCCCCTGCTCAAGCCAACGCATGTCCAGGCCCGTCAGAATTTTGCCAATGAAAATCTGGATGATCCAGAGGAGGAATGGGAGAAGGTCATGTGGTCTGATGAGACAAAAATAGAGCTTTCTGGTCTAAACTCCACTCGCCGCGTTTGGAGGAAGAAGAAGGATGAGTACAACCCCAAGAACACCATCCCAACCGTGAAGAATGGAGGTGGAAACATCATTCTTTGGGGATGCTTTTCTGCAAAGGGGACAGGACGACTGCACCGTATTGAGGGGAGGATGGATGGGGCCATATATCGCGAGATCTTGGCCAACAACCTCCTTCCCTCAGTAAAAGCATTGAAGATGGGTCGTGGCTGGGTCTTCCAGCATGACAATGACCCGAAACACACAGCCAGGGCAACTAAGGAGTGGCTCCATAAGAAGCATCTCAACGTCCTGGAGTGGCCTAGCCAGTCTCCAGACCTGAACCCAATAGACAATCTTTGGAGGGAGCTGAAAGTCCGTATTGCCCAGCGACACCCCCGAAATCTGAAGGATCTGGAGTAGGTCTGTATGGAGGAGTGGGCCAAAATCCCTGCAGCAGTGTGTGCAAACTTGGTCAAGACCTACAGGAAACATGTGATCTCTGTAATTGCAAACAAAGGTTTCTGTACCAAATATTAAGTTCTGCTTTTCTGATGTATCAAATACTTATGTCATGCAATAAAATGCAAATTAATTACTTAAAAATCATATGTGATTTTCTGGATTTTTGTTTAAGATTCCATCTCTCACAGTTGAAGTGTACCTATGATACACATTACAGACCTCTACATGCTTTGTAAGTAGGAAAACCTGCAAAATCGGCAGTGTATCAAATACTTGTTCTCCCCACTGTGCCTGCTCCCTATAGGCTGACTCATCGTTGTTGGTTATCAGGCCTACAACCGTGGTGTCCTCAGCAATCTTGATGGAGTTGGTGTCGTGCAATGCCAGGCAGTCATGGGTAAACAGGGAGTACAGCAGAGGACTGAGGACACACCCCTGGGGGTCACCGGTGTTGAGTCAGTGTCTCATTAAGCAGGTGGGGACTACAGCCTGGGACAGGTACAGGTTGAAGATGTCCGAGAAGATGCCCGCCAGCTGGTCAGCACACACTGAGGATGCGGCCAGGGATGTCATCTGGGCCGGCGGCTTTGTGAGTATTCAGTCTTGAGTTTTTCTTCATGTCTGACTCGGAGAGTGAAATCACCTTGTTGTCCGGAGCAGCAAGAGTCTTCCTGGATGACTTGGTATTGTCTGCCTCGAAGCGAACATAGAATGTGTTAAGCTCTTCTGTTCGGGAGGTTTTGGTGGGCATCGCACAGCTGGATTGGCCTTTGTAGTCTGTGATAGTCTGTAGTCCTTGCCACATGCGACACAAATCTGTGGTCAAACATCATTTCAAGTTTGAGTCTGTATTGTCTTCTTGCATTCCTAATGGATTTAAGGAGCTCGTACCTGCTTGCCTTGTACGTGTTGAACACCACCAAGACATCGGGGTTCGTTCTGCGGACATTGAATGCTGCAAAATGGGCTCTCAGCATTGTACGGATATCTACATTCATCCAGGGTTTTTGGTTGGGCTATGTCCAAATTATTATTGTGGATACATCAACACATTTCCTAATGAAGCCTGTGACTGAAAATGCATATTCCTTAATGTTGATGGGTATTCTCCAAACAATCCTGAAGCATTGAGGCTGCATCTGTCCAGTGACTCACTATTTGCTGTGCTGGTGGCTCCCTCTTGAGATGCTGCTTGTAGGAACAGAGACGTGATCTGATTGGCCGAAGTGGGGACGGGGGATGGTTTTTTGAACTAGCGCCCAATTGACTCCCATTCAGTCCTTGGAGAACCCTCTTTGTTCCAGAATCACCCAGAATGCACTGCGCAGACCATTGACAACACATGGGCAACATATAGAATGGGTGTTAATACAATTACAATGGAGTTGCACATCTCCTCAAAAGTATCTCTGGCCTGTCCCACACATTTCTGCAACGCTCCAATATTGGATGCCAGCCGCTGAAAAACCACAGGTACACAGTGTCCTTTGCCCCTGCCTGCAGAGCACTGCTTTGCTGCAGTTTCATGAAACATTATGGTGAGGGAAGTAGATAGCATGTAATCAACCCAACGCTCACGTGGCACTACCGGGTAGTGATTACCCTCGCCTTAAAGTTAAAATAACTGCGGAAAAGAAGGACACTGCTGGTGTCCTAGCTAGCAACCTCAAGGTTAGAGAGTGCGGCATGTAATACGTAACATGTAGTGGGCGTGGCATGTAGCAAACGCAGTCTGCAGATAGTCCATACTCTGTAGAAGTGGCAACTGAAGTGTGATCAGCTATTCTGACCATGAACATTGTGTGGTCAGCTTCCAGCACCTGCTCGAGCAGAGTGACCCAAGTGGGTGCTACACGGTGTTAGTGGCTATCTAGCTAACCATCTACAAAGCCGGAAGACAGAACTTGAGGGGAAAGCGTAGTGTTACTGAGGATGCAGCTCAGAACTGACTGGCTCCCGTTTAGACCAGAAAGGCATCATCCGCTCTTGATAATGACCTGCTTCAACTCCAGAGAAATTACCATCCTGACAATTAAAATGATATGTCAATGTTTGTATTGACTGCTAAAGGCATAGTACAACTTGATTAATATATTATTAAAGCTGTAATATAGCTTTTTGGGGGCGACTCGACCAAATTCACAGAAATGTTGTAGTTCTGTCCCCCATTCAAAGCAGTACATCTGTTTTGCACCATTTCTAGGGTTTTGAACACTGGCGTCAAAGAGCTGAAAATACTGGTATTTGTTATGAAAATGTATTTCACAGCGGTTTAGAGGGTACAACACAATACTTGTTGTGTAAAACTGAAATTAGGCAAACCAGAATTACAGCAACCAGGAAATGGCAGCGTGATCTGCGTAGTGCAGCTTTGTCTGTTATACCATCATTAATATGTCCTGTGGGACTGTCGTTGTGGTGCTGTGCTCATCCCCAACAAAAGCTTCATTATACACCGCACAATAACATTTGTTTCACGATCTCATCAAGTCTACACACTGTATTAAAACTTCTTAGCCATCAGTGTCCAAATTGTGACCAGAATATTTGGTGCCGTGTGGCAATGACTGTCAATTTAATATGATAAAGACCATTAGGCCTACTAAGGTCATAAGTCACTGGTGCTACCTGCCAATGAATTTAGAGGCAGGTATAATTGATTTGACCGTCCAGATCAGTTCACACTTGATAGAGATCCAGACAAAATGCGTGCTTGACTACAGCCGGAGGTGGTCAGGAAGATCTGATCACTTTGAGAATTTTACTAGTCTATAACTGTGGGCAGAGAATATGGACATCAAGACAAAGAACACATGATAGCGCCAGGTGTAAATGGGTCTTCAGTGAACAGTGTAAGAGAGAATAAAGGACACATGTTCAGTAATATTGGTGTGACAGTAGAAATTTAGTAATATAGAACTAAAGACACCAAGTCTTGGATTCATGCTGCTTAGTTTAATTCAGACCAACCACCACAGTTCAGAATTGTTTAAGAAACGCTTTTGCACAAAAGGCACAGGTTTACAATGATTTGAAGTTGATTTTGGGGGTTGGAGGAAAATAAACTGATCCACTCGATGAAGAAATCCCAGAAGCCTTCAGGTTCCTCAGGGAAGATATCCTGCAAGACAAACAGTCAGCACCAGCATTCAAGTTCCCAGTCATGTGTGCGAGCATGTATATAACTCACATTTAGTCACAGGTGTAAGCCACCTCCAGGTACTTATAGGTTCCGACACAGGGGTCTCCAAACACGGAGTTGGATGCCTGGACGACACACTGGCTCTTCCCATCACACCTGTGTGTTTAAAATACAAGTAGAGGTTAAAATTACAGCCAATGAGTGTACAGGTAAATACACACCGTTGGTTACCGTACCTTTCTGCCATCTTACTGGTGGTGGATTGGCTGAGGCAGTTGGTGTGTTGGTTATCGGGGCGCCCAATGGAACACACGTTGCGTTGACGACGACCATAGTTGGCACTCTGGATATGGATCTTACCTCGATCTGAGGGAGACGAGGAGGAGGAAGAGATAGATGAAGAAAAGGCAGAAGGCCAAGGCTGGGTGTTTGTGTGGGCTAGAGACTAATATACACAACACCACATGAGAGCGGAGAGGATACCGTACTGTAGTGTTGACCTGCTTACCACATTGTAGTTGAGAATCAGAGCCTTCACAGATGCTGCTTACTGCAAGGACAAAACAGGAGTTACACCACACAGGCCTGACAAATAAAGGCATACTATGGCTTGGTGAAGTGTTAGTGATGGGCACTAATAGGGAACGTTGATTAATTAATGTTTAGGCATAAACAGAGTTGTAGAAAGTTAAACGCATTATCTTCAACCGTTGCACTGTCGTTTAAGCTCCTTATGAGACGTCGTCATCTCAAACTGCTCAGAATGTGAGAGCAAACTGGTTAAAATTAGCTAGTCGTACCGCTAGACCAAAGCTATATTTCTATACAATTTGTGCCCGTAACGTCTGAATAGCTATAAATGAGATTTGAGCTAGCTAATGTTGGTTGAAACAGATGTTCACTGTTACACCAGATGAAGTGCGCGCAAGAATCAACTAAGCCACAATGTAAAGGAGACCTGTGTGGTAAGACTACCCATCGTTCTTACCATGTGCTAACTGGCTAATTGAGTTAGATATGTACATATAACTAGGAATAAAGTGACGGGGAGTGGGTAGAAGACTGCTGGTTCCAGACTTGGTGCCGCGGTACCACTTGCCATGCAGTAGCAGACAGTAGGACTTGGGTGGCTGGAGTCATTGAAAATGTAGGGCCTTCCGACAACGCATGGTATAGAGGTCCTGATGTCAGGGAGCGCGGTCTCAGTGATGTACTGGGCCGTACGCACTACCCTCTGTAGCGCCTTGCGGTTGGATGCCAAGCAGTTGCCATACCTAGTGGTGATACAGCCAGTCAAAATGCTCTCAATGGTGCAGCTGTAGAACTGAGGATCGGAGGGCCAATACCAAATATTTTTAGCCTCCTGGGCAGGGGGAGAAGAGGCATTGTCGTGCCCTCTATACTACTGCTGGTGCATGGACCATGATGGATTCTTAGTGATGCGGACATTGAGGAACTTGAAGCTCTCGAAAAGCTCCACTACAGCCCAGTCGATGTAAATGGGGGCGTGGTCGGCCTGTTTCCTGTAGTCCACAATCATCTTCTTCGTCGACGTTGAGCGAGAGGTTGTCATTCTGGCGCCACACTGCCAGGTCTCTGACCTCCCTGTAAGCTATGCTAACGAAAGTTGTTGCCGGCTACTTTGTTCCATAACCACCGTTTGTGGGCTAGCTAGGGTTAGTTAGGAAGTGAGGGTGGTGTAAAAGTGGAGAAAAGAAAAGGGCATGTATTAAAACACATGGTGGCCATAAAACAAAGTTCACAAGCTGGTCCCATTGGTGACCCAACCCATTCTATGGCTTTGCTAGCCATCAGCAGAGTGCGCTCTTTCACTGAAGTATTAAACAATATCCCAACATGCCTCAGTCATACAGATATTCAATTTAACGATATTGGTGCCCACCACCAAGTATTATTAGCACAGACTGACTTGCTACTTGCTGTTGGACACAGGAGTATTTGGTGTCCAGGTACTTATAGGTTCCGACACAGGGGTCTCCAAAAACAGAATTGGATGCCGGGACGACACACTGGCTCTTCCCGTCACACCTGTGTGTCAAAGACATGGAGTGGTTATAGCTGCAGCCAATGGGTGTCTACAGGTAAATACACACCACAGGTTCCAGTACCTTGCTGCCATCTTACTGGTGGTGGATTGGCTGAGGCAGTTGGTGTTGGTGAGTTGGTTAGCGGGGCGCCCAATGGAACACACTTTGCGTTGACGACGACCATAGTTGGCACGCTCGATATGGATCTTACCTCTATCTGAGGAAGAGACGGACAACGAAAAGATGGATAAGGAACGAAGGAGAGACAAAGGGTTGGCATCGTCGGTGTAGGTAATCTACAGTATAAAACACAGGTGATAGCTGAGTATATACACTGTTCAGTAGTGGTGACTAGCTTACCACATTGTAGTAAAGCATCAGAGCCTTCACATGTGATGCTGCGTGCTGCCAGGACAAATAAACAGGAGTTACACACCACTCACATTAGCTTGGTGTAGTAGTATCATCATCATTACACACAGTACCTCCATCCGTTAGTGCACAGCAAGCTGCAACCAGCACTGAAACATCACACAGCCAGTTCAGCAACAATCCACATCATATGCATTTGGACCGTGAAGCTAGAAATGAGCATTTGTCTCTATCCTCAACCATTTGAGATATTCTAGTGTATTAAAGTAGTAAAGTTTAGCATTTGGTCTCATATTCCATGCATGCAATGTGACTAAACTTGTTAGACGCATTTGTAGTTGGTTATAGATACTTTTTTGCCTAAAAGGAACTGAATGGTTAAGGTTGTCATTTTGAAGATTAAAATACTTCTCAACACGTCTACATACATGCGGATGCTACCTTGAATTAATAGTGATGTGTGAGGAAGTTAAAGGAACAAAGATTATACCCCATAAAAATACTAACCTCCCCAGTTCTTGATAATGTGAGGGGTTGACATGTGCCCTTGTAGCCTGTCTCACTCATGCTTTCTTAATCATGGCATTAATTTAAGTGTTCAGAAACATCTAGAAAGATAATAACTCCAGTCACTATTGGGCAAAACATACACCAAAACACACTGCAAACGCAGCCAAAATACCTTGTAGTCACATGTTTGATGTAGTCATTGTGTGCTAGGAATATAGGACCAAATACTAATCTTTGGACTACTGCAATATAGTATGGGAAAGTGTCCTGACACTTTTGACAAATTCACAAGGGGGCTCTAGATACAGTGCTTTTGTTTCTAGACGGTTAAACAGATATGTATTAAAATACCCTCCAATAAAGAGTTCTACCATCATCTCATGAAACATTCAAGCCCTGCAAAATGTCTATTCCCATACGATCAGTCTCCCTCTACATTTCCTGCTGTACTGTCAAATTATGGAAATACTGAACTTTAACTTAACGCATCATACTGTAGACCTCAAGTCATATGACACGTACTTCAAAAACTCTGAAATACAAATATAAACATTTAGTGATATGTATTCTAACCTGCATCATATACATATGTTGAATACTCACAGAAAACCACCGTCAGTCTGAACATGATGCCAGGTACAAGCGTGGTAGTAGCAGATAAGATGAAACTGATGGTAACCTGACCTAATACACCTGGTATTTATGTTATGTGACATGTCTTAATTAACCCAGCTGTATCTATTTTGTGTCCAGGTGCACCTCATTGCAATCAGGGGCTGGGCTTTGCTGGTCTGTACCAGGCTTTTGGGTCAGTCTCATATAGTTATCTAGAGGACTCTAGATGGCTAAAATCCATTTTGGCATGAACATTGCCATTGAGGGCTTCCACCAATTTAAAGTAGTCATCTGGGTGGGGCTTCCTGGTTAAGGAAGAATCACATGGGCCACGTTCAGTTGCAAAACCTTCTTGAGCGTTGCCGATATACCTTTCATGAATAGAGCCAACATATTTCCTTATTATTATTATTATTATTATTATTATTATTATTATGATTATGTCGGAGAGACATGTTTGTTCACCATAGCATATTTCTATCTGAACCTTCCAAAACGTTGCGACCTGCTGAACGCGCCCCATTATTCCATCCGGGTCATCAGGAGGGATCAGCCAATGAATTACACTCGTGAGCAAACATTGCATGACTGTAGGTGGCAGAAAATCTCCAACTTTGATTTTATACCTATGTGGCAGTGTGCACCTTTTAGTTTGTTTGCCAACTCATAGAAATAGTAGAAGAAGAAAATTGACTACTTTTAAATGCATATTGACTCAATATTATCTTTAATTTGATTTGATTTGATTGGAGCTGCCCGTGCGCTCACAGACTCCATAATGGGACACATATTAGATGATATACTGTATTCTCTATGGTCAGATCCCCATGAGGTATACTTCTGGTGGCTGGGTGTCCTCTTCCTCACCTCACCACCATCTGGAGAGCCCTGTGGTTACAATTGCCATACCAGGCGGTGTTACAGCCCTACAGGATGCTCTCAATGGTGCAGCAGTAGAAGTTAATTTACATTTTAGTCATTTAGCAGATGCTGTTATCCAGAGCGACTTCCAATTAGTGAGTGCATTCATTTTTCATTCTGGCCCCCCGTGGGGTTCAGACCCAGGTCCCCGAGCTTAGTGAGGACATTGGAGGGCACTATGGCATTGAAGGCTGAGCTGTAGTCGATGAACTGCATTCTTACATAGGTATTCCTTTTGTCCAAACGGGATAGGGCAGTGTGCAGTGCGATGCCGATTTCGTCATCCGTGGATCTGTTGGGGCGGTATGCAAATTGTAGTGGGTCTAGGGCAGGGCTCTCAAACCCTGTTCCTGGAGAGCTACCATCCTGTAGGTTTTCAATTCAACCCCAGTTGTAACTAACCTGATTCAGCTTATCAACCAGCTAATTATTAGAATCAGGTGCGTAGATTAGGGTTGGAGTTAAAACCTACAGGACAGTAGCTCCAGGAAGAGAGTTGAGAGTCATGGTCCGGGTAAGGTGGAGGTGGAGGTGATATGATCCTTAACTAACTTCTCAAAGTACTTCATGATGACAGAACTGAGTGCTATTGGGCTATAAGGGTAGGTAACAACACATCTGCCACACTGATCCTCAACACGGGGGCCCCTCAGGGGTGCGTGCTCAGTCCCCTCCTGTACTCTCTGTTCACCCATGACTGCATGGCCAGGCACGACTCCAACACCATCATTAAGTTTGCCGACGACACAACAGTGGTAGGCCTGATCACCGACAACGATGAGACAGCCTTTAGGGAGGAGGTCAGAGACCTGGCCGTGTGGTGCCAGGACAACAACCTCTCCCTCAACGTGACCAAGACAAAGGAGATGATTGTGGACTACAGGAAAAAAAAAGAGGACTGAGCACGCCCCATTCTCATCGACGGGGCTGTAGTGGAACAGGTTGAGAGCTTCAAGTTCCTTGGTGTCCACATCACCAACGAACTATCATGGTCCAAACACACCAAGACTGTCGTGAAGAGGGCACGACAAAGCCTATTCCCCCTCAGGAGACTGAAAAGATTTGGCGTGGGTCCTCAGATCCTCAAAAAATTCTACAGCTGCACCATCGAGAGCATCCTGACTGGTTGCATCACCGCCTGGTATGGCAACTTTTTGGCCTCCGACCGCAAGGCACTACAGAGGGTAGTGCGTACGGCCCAGTACATCACTGGGGCCAAGCTTCCTGCCATCCAGGACCTCTATACCAGGCGGTGTCAGAGGAAGGCCCTCAAAATTGTCAAAGACTCCAGCCACCCTAGTCATAGACTGTTCTCTCTGCTACCGCACGGCAAGCGGTACCGGAGTGCCAAGTCTAGTTCCAAAAGACTTCTCAACAGCTTCTACCCCCAAGCCATAAGACTCCTAAACAGCTAATCATGGCTACCCGGACTATTTGCACTGCCCCCCCACCCCATCCTTTTTACGCTGCTGCTACTCTGTTAATTATTTATGCATAGTCACTTTAACTCTACCCACATCTACATATTACCTCAACTACCTCAACTAGCCGGTGCCCCCGCACATTGACTCTGCAACGGTACCCCCCTGTATATACAGCCTCCCTACTGTCACTTAATTTTACTTCTGCTCTTTTTTCTCTCAACACTATTTTTGTTGTTTTATTTTTACTATTTTTTTGAAAAAAATTAATGCACTGTTGGTTAAGGGCTGTAAGTAAGCATTTCACTGTAATGTCTGCACCTGCTGTATTCGGCGCATTTGACCAATACAATTTGATTTGATTTGATTTGATATAGTAATTTGGTATTTTATTAGGGTCCCCATTAGCTGTTGCAAAAGCAGCCGCTACTCTTCCTGGGGTCCACACAAAACATGAAACATTACATAATACAGAACATTAATAGACAAGAACAGCTCAAGGACAGACCTACATATATTTTATTTTAAAGGCACACAAAGCCTACATATGAATGCATACACACAAACTATCTAGGTCAAATACGGGAGAGGAGTTGTGCCGTGAGGTGTCGCTTTATCTGTTGTTTGAAACCAGGTTTGCTGTTTATTTGAGCAATATGAGATGGAACTTAGTTCCATGCAATAATTGCTCTGTATAATACTGTACGCTTTCTTGAATTTGTTCTGGATTTGCGGACTATGAAAAAGACCCCTGGTGGCATGTCAGGTGGGGTTTGTGTCAGAGCTGTGTGTAAGTTGACAATGCAAACAATTTGAGGTTTTCAACACGTTTCATACAAAAAGAAGATGTGATGCAGTTAGTCTCTCCTCAACTCTTAGTCAAGAGAGACTGGCATGCATAGTATTTAAATCAGCCCTCTGATTAGTTCAGTTACCTTTGCTTTCGGAACAATTGTGGATATCTTGAAGCAAGTGGGGACAACAGACTGGGATAGGGAGATATTGAATATGTCCAGTACCCTGCCCTGAACCTTAGTCACTGTTACTAGCCGGCAATCACCCGGTACTCTACCCTGCACCTTAGATGCTGCTGTACTATGTACAAAGCAGTGGAGGCTCCTCAGAGGAGGAAGGGGAGGACCATCGTCCTCAGTGAATTTCATTAAAAATAATATTGTAAAACATTTTAAAAGTTATCCTTTTTTAGATAAAACTGTACTAAATATAATCACGTCACCAATTAATTGATTAAAATGCACTGTTTTGCAATGAAGGTCTACAGTAGCCTCAACAGCACTCTGTAGGGTAGCACCATGGTGTAGCTGGAGGACAGCTAGCTTCTGTCCTCCTCTTGGTACATTGACTATAATACAAAACCTAGGAGGCTCATGGTTTTCACCCCCTTCCATAGACTTTCACAGTAATAATGACAACTTCCGGAGGATGTCCTCCAACAAATCAGAGCTCTTGCAGGATGAACTGACATGTTGTCCACCCAGTCAAAGGATCAGAGAATGAATCTAGTACTGAAAGCATAAGCTACAGCTAGCTAGTACGGCAGTGCATAAAATGTGGTGAGTAGTTGACTCAAAGAGAAAGACAGTAGTTGTAACAGTTTTGAGCTAATTAATTTATTCCTAAATGAAAGCGAAGCAAGATAGAAATACTCAGTTTTGTTCACTTTCAGTTTCACTTACTTAGCTAGCAAATGCAGCTACTGAAACACCCTGCTCAAACAGAGACATGGTATGTTAGCTAGCTGGCTATGACTTTCCAACACAACAGTGGAACTCTTCCAAGTCAAGTTAAGCTTTTGGTTTTACAAATGTATTGCCACAGGGGCCCGCCAGTGAAACTGCTTACTTACTGTACACTGTAACGTTACTGCATGATTGTAGCGGGTTTACTAATGCATTGGTTCTATTAGCTATGCTGACTGTGACGTGACTTTAGCTAATATGGTGACAACGATGTAGGCTGTGTGTAGCGGTTTGGCTTGGAAGGGTTTTTTCGCCTGGTCACATACAGCTGATGTGTTGTGCATTGAAGTCCACAAGCAAAGGGAAGAGGTGAGAGGAGAGCGCATAGATGCGAGAATGAATACAACGTGGCTGCTATGAAAGTGAACTGTGTTTACGAGTGATCAGGGGTTTATTCATTCCGCCCGATTCTGTTGAAAAACATTTCTTATACGGAAGCAAACGGAACAAAATGGGGATAAACATACCTGAATTTGTCCAATAGAAACTCTTGTTTGCAACTGTTGGACTAATGATTACACACTATTTCAGCTAGATGCAGGCAAGAGTGTGCAAGGCGGTATTGTCTGTCACCTCACATTTGTCTCTCGACCTTTGTGCCTCAATTTGTCGGGGCATGGTCAAAAGTGTTCCACAGGGATTCTGGCCCATTTTGACTCCAACGCTTCCCACATGTATCAAGAGATGTGGTGGACCATTCTGGATACACACAGGAAACTTTTGAGCATTTATATATATATACACACACAAACGTCATGACTCTCCACGAGAATCCAAATAGGCCAGGTAAGGTTCGAAGTGAATAACTTCAGTCAGATCCCCTCTCACCCGCAGTGGGGGAAGGAAGGACTAGTGGTGATTAACAGCTCACACCCTGTTGTAAATCAAAGGAGAACATTCAGGCTGCTCCCTCAGGATTAACTAAAGCAATGTTCTTTATTTCAACAGACTTTTTCCCGCTGAAACTTTAACGCTTTCAAAAGCGAATGTTGGAATAATATTCCTACTGTAAAACGTGAGGAATGGTCAGAGGCGATCTGTTTCTTACTCAAAGCGGGCGGCGGTTCGTGTGCCAAGTATGTAATTACTGTAGTTGAGAAGTTTCTGAATGTATCCATGTTAAGTTTCTCTGTTGCTCTCTTTCTTCCTCTTCCTCTTTTCTTTAACAAGCCATGATGTTGTCATTCCACTAGGGACCTGTTTTCTCCAGTCAATAACCGCTGTTTATCCTGTTTTCCCATTTAATTTACTAGTAAATAAATAATGAAACCAATTTGTGTAGTACTAAATCATAAGCAAGTCTTGGGTTTTTGAAGATGCAAGGAGGTTACGACGTTCAGAATGATGATATGATACGAGGTTATGAGTAATAATTGACTGTTTATAGATGTGATAGGGAAAGACCTTTTAGAGTTTAATTCGGGAGATGGTGACTCTTTAAATAACTGCTCTCATGGTGCCCCAAATTCTAATGAGTTAATTGTTTCATGATTAATTGAAATCGGTTAACAAATAAACATATTTAGTTAATTAGAGATAAGTCTTCATATTAATGTTAAAGTCATGTCACGACACACAGTACCAGTCAAACGTTTGGACATAGGTATATGGAAAATAAGAGCACTTCCTCCCAGCTGCCCACTGCACTGAGGCTAGGAAACACTATCATCACCGATAAATCAACAATAATCGAGAATTTCAACAAGCATTTTGCTACGGCTGGCCATGCTTTCCACCTGGCTACCACTACCCCGGCCACCAGCTCTGCACCCTCCGCTGCAACTTGCCCATGCCCCATCCCGCTTCTCCTTCACACAAATCCAGACAGCTGATGTTCTGAAAGAGCTGCAAAATCTGGACCCCTACAAATCATCTGGGCTAGACAATCTGGACCCTTTCTTTCTAAAACTAGCCGCCGAAATTGTCGCAACCCCTATTACTAGCCTGTTCAACCTCTCTTTCGTAACGTCTGAGATCCCCAGAGATTGGAAAGCTGCCGCGGTCTTCCCCCTCTTCAAAGGGGGTGACACTCTAGATCCAAACTGTTACAGACCCATATCCATCCTGCCCTGCCTTTCAAAAGTTTTTGAAAGCCAAGTTAACAAACAGATCACCGACCATTTCGAATCCCACCGTACCTTCTCCGCTATGCAATCCGGTTTCCGAGCTGGTCATGGGTGCACTTCAGCCACGCTCAAGGTCCTAAACGATATTATAACCGCAATCGATAATAGACAGTACTGTGCAGCCGTTTTCATTGACCTGGCCAAGGCTTTCGACTCTGTCAACCACCGCATTCTTATTGGCAGACTAAATAGCCTTGGTTTCTCAAATGACTGCCTCGCCTGGTTCACCAACTACTTCTCTGATAGAGTTCAATGTGTCAAATAGGAGGGCCTGTTGTCTGGACCTATGGCAGTCTCTATGGGGGTGCCACAGGGTTCAATTCTTGGGCCGACTCTTTTCTCTGTGTATATCAATGACGTCGCTCTTGCTGCTGGTGACTCTCAGATCCACCTCTACGCAGACGACACCATTTTGTATATATCTGGCCCTTCATTGGACACTGTGTTAACAAACCTCCAAACGAGCTTCAATGCCATACAACACTCCTTCAGTAGCCTCCAACTGCTCTTAAACACTAGTAAAACTAAATGCATGCTCTTCAACCGAACGCTGCTTGCACCCGCCCACCCGACTAGAATCACTACTCTCGACGGGTCTGACCTAGAGTATGTGGACAACTACAAATATCTAGGTGTCTGGTTAGACTGTAAACACTCCTTCCAGACTCATATTAAGAATCTCCAATCCAAAGTTAAATCTAGAATCGGTTTCCTATTTCGCAACAAAGCCTCCTTCACTCATGCTGCCAAACATGCCCTCCAACACTCTACTCAGCAAATTGGATGTAGTCTATCACAGTGCCATCCGTTTTGTCTCCAAAGCCCCATATAATACCCACCACTGTGACCTGTACGCTCTTGTTGGCTGGTCCTCACTACATATTCGTCGCCAAACCCACTGGCTCCAGGCCATCTATAAATCACTGCTAGGCAAATCCCCGCATTATCTTAGCTCATTGGTCACCATAGCAACACCCACCCGTAGTCTGCGCTCCAGCAGGTATATCTCACTGGTCATCCCCAAAGCCAACACCTCCTTTGGCCGCCATTCCTTCCAGTTCTCTGCTGCCAATGACTGGAACAAATTGCAAAAATCTCTGAAGCTGGACACACTTATCTCCCTCACTAACTTTAAGCATCAGTTGTCAGAGCACCTTACCGATCACTGCACCTGTACACAGCCCATCTGAAATTAGCCCGCCCAACTACCTCATCCCTATATTGTTATTTATTTTGCTCATTTGTACCCCAGTATCTCTATTTGCACATCATCTCTTGCACATCTATCATTCCAGTGTTAATACTAATTGTAATTATTTTGCACTATAGACTATTTATTGCCTTATCTCCATAACTTGCTACATTTGCACACACTGTATATATATTTATTTCTGTTGTATTTTTTACTTTGTTTTGTTTTACCCCATATGTAACTCTGTGTTGTTGTTTTTATCGCACTGCTTTGCTTTATCTTGGCCAGGTCGCAGTTGTAAATGAGAACTTGTTCTCAACTGGCTTACCTGGTTAAATAAAGGTTAAATAAAAAAAAATAAAGGGTTTTTCTTTATTTTTTGCTATTTTCTACATTTTTACACACATGGAATCATGTATTAACCAAAAAAGGGTTAAACAGATCAAAATAGATTTGAGATTTGAGATTCTTCAAAGTAGCCACCCTTTGCCTTGATGACAGCTTTGCACAGTCTTGGCATTCTCTCAACCAGCTTCATGAGGAAGTCACCTAGAATGCATTTCAATTAACAGGTGTTCCTTGTTAAAGGTTCATTTGTGGAATTTCTTTCCTTCTTAATGCATTTGAGCCAAGCAGTTGTGTTGTGACAAGGTAGGGGTGTTATACTAAAGATAGCCCTATTTGGTAAAAGACCTAGTCAATATTATGGCAAGAACAGCTCAAATAAGCAAAGAGAAACGGCAGTCCATCATTACTTTAAGACATGAAGGTCAGTCAATCCAGAACATTTCAAGAACTTTGAAAGTTTCTTCAAGCGCAGTCGCAAAAACCATCAAGCGCTATGATGAAACTGGCTCTCATGAGGACCGCCACAGGAATGGAAGACCAAGGAGTTACCTGCAGAGGATCAGTTCATTAGAGTTACCAGCCTCAGAAATTGCATCCCAAATAAATGCTTCACAGAGTTCAAGTAACAAACACATCTCAACATCAACTGTTCAGAGGAGACAGCGTGAATCAGGCCTTCATGGTCAAAATGCTGCAAAGGACACCAATAACAAGAAGAGACTTGCTTGGGTTAAGAAACATGAGCAATGGACATTAATCCAGTGGAAATCTGTCCTTTGGTCTAATGAGTCCAAATCTGAGATTTTTGGATCCAACGTCATGTCTTTGTGAGACACAGAGTAGGAAAATGGATGATCTCAGCACGTGTGGTTTTCACCATGAAGCATGGAGGAGGAGGAGGTGTGATGGTTTGGGGGTGCTTTGCTGGTGACACTGTCTGTGATTTATTTAGAATTCAAGGCACACTTAACCAGCATGGCTACCACAGCATTCTGCAGCGATACGCCATCCCATCTGGTTTGCGATTAGCGGGACTATCATTTCTTTTCAACAGGACAATGACCCAACACAACTCCAGGCTGTGTACGAGCATCAGATGAGCTGGCTTCCACAATCATCCGACCTCAACCCAATTGAGATGGTTTGGGATGAGTTGGACCGCAGAGTGAAGGAAAAGCAGCCAACAAGTGCTCAGCATATATGGGAACTCCTTCAAGACTGTTGGAGAAGCATTCCTCCTGAAGCTGGTTGAGAGAATTCCAATAGTGTGCAAAGCTGTCACCAAGGCTAAAGGGTGGCTATTTTGAAGAAACTAAAATCTAAAATCCATTTTGATTTTTAGAATTTTTTTTGGGTTACTACATGATTCCATGTGTGTAATTTCATAGTTTTGATGCATCCACTATTATTATACAATGTAGAAAATTGTAAAAATAAAGACAAACCCTTGAATGAGTAGGTGTGTCCAAACTTTTGACTGGTACTGTACATATCTTTTTTTTAATACTCAGATTGCTCATTCTAATATTTCTTAATTTAAATGTTTGAGATGTGTGTATTGTTTTGTATTGTTAGTTATTACTGCACTGGAACTAAAGATTGAAACATAGGCATTTTGTTGCACCTGCGATAACATCTGCAAAATATCTGTAGTCAGCAGTCTGATGGCTTGTAAATAGAAACAGTCTCCAAGCCTGTTGGTATCAGATTTCATACTCCTATACGGTCTGCCCGACAGTAAGGGAGAGAAGAGCTCGTGGCTGGGGTGTGTGGGGTCCATGATAATGCTGCGTGCCTTCCTCAGGCAGTCGATGTCCTGGATGGGATGGAGCACGGTCCCAGTGATGTACTGCGCCATCTTCACCACACGCTGGAGTGCCTTGCAGTTGTGGACGGAGTAATTCTCATACCAGGCCATGATGCATCTGGTCAGGACGCTCTCGATGGTGCAGCTGTAGTATTTGGAGATGACCCGGAGCGGCATGCCGAATTTCATCAGCCACCTTAGGAAGTATAGACGCTGTTGTCATGTTGGTCCATGACAAGTCTGCAGTGATGTGGACGCCAAGGAACTTAAAACTCGTGACTCTCTCTACTGCAGTCCCGTTGATGTGGATCGGGTATGTTCCCTCTGCTTTCTGAAGTCAACAATCAAGTCCTTTCTTTTGCTGACGTTGAGGGAGAGGTTGTTCTCATGACACTACAATGCCAGTACACATAGCTGCTCCCTATAGGCTGACTCGTCATTGTTGGTTATCAGGCCTACAACCATGGTGTCGACAACAATCTTGATGGAGTTGGTGTTGTGCAAAGCCACGCAGTCATGGGTAAACAGGGACTACAGCAGAGGACTGAGGACACACCCCTGGGGGTCACCGGTGTTGAGTCAGTGTCTCATTAAAGCAGGTGGGGACTACAGCCTGGGACAGGTACAGGTTGAAGATGTCCGAGAAGATGCCCGCCAGCTGGTTAGCACACACTCAGAGGATGCGGCCAGGGATTCCAACTGGGCTGGCAGCTCTGTGAGTAATTTAGCCTTGAGAGTTTTTCTTCACGTCTGACTCAGAGTGAAAGCACCTGATTGTCTGGAAGAGCAAAAGTCTTCCTGGATGACTTGGTATTGTCGCCTCGAAGCGAGCATAGAATGTGTTCAGCTCTTCTGATCAGGAGGTCTTGGTGGATATCGCACAGCTGGATTGGCCTTTGCAGTCTGTGATAGTCTGCAGTCCTTGCCACAAGCGATGCAAGTCTGTTGTCAAACATCAATTCAAGTTTGAGTCTGTATTGTCTTCTTGCATCCCTAATGGATTTGTGGAGCTCTTGAATGCTGCAGAACGGCCTCTCAGCATGGTACGGATTTCTATGTTCATCCAGGGTTTTTGGTTGGGGTATGTCCAAATTATTATTGTGTGGACATCATCACATTTCCTAATGAAGCCTGTGACTGACAATGTATATTCCTTAATGTTGATGGATGGGTATTATCCAAACAATCTTGCAGCATTGAGCCTGCCTCTGTCCAGTGCCTCACTATTTGCTGTGCTGGTGGCTCCCTCGAGTTGCTGCTTGTAGGCAGGAAGTATGAACAGAGAGACGTGATCGTATTGGCCGAAGTGGGGTGGCTTTGTACTTGTCATGGATGTTTGCTCCTACATGGTCAATCCCGGTGGATCCTCTTATTGGGCAGGATACACGTCAGTGATATTTTGGGAACATTTGTATTGAGGCTCCTAGCGCTGTCAGAGAGAGAAAGGAGATAGGAATCCCATTGGGCAATGAATGGAGAAAGGTCTAACACCCCACCAAGCAGACTGTAGACCAATCACATTCACCTTGTCATGCTGCGTCACATGGTTGCTAAACGTAATCCCTTCTCAAAGTCGAGAAACCTGCCTATTTTCCACGAAAGTACGTAATGTAACAATTCTAAATCTGTACGATACTATCAAACATGCAATGTACTTCTTGTGCACAAAATATATGCTAATGTTGGGGTTTTTGAACTAGCGCCCAATTGACTCCCATTCACTGTCCAGAGGGTCGTAAGTACGTACTGTTAGAGGTCCGCGATCGTTTGATCCATCGGGCTCACGTCACCCTCCTCCGAAATTAGTCATAAAATCCACCGATAGGTGGGACCACGGTCGCTGTGGAACGGGTAGGGGTAGTAATCTCTGGCACTGTCCCACACATTTCTGCAACGCTCCAATATTGGATGCCAGCTGCTGAAAAACCCCAGGGGACACAAGTACACAGTGTCCTTTGCCCCTGCCTGTGGAGCACTGCTTTGCTGCAGTTTCATAAAACATTGTGGTGAGGGACATAGATAGCTAATGTAATCAACCCAACGCTCACGTGGCACTACCGGGTAGTGATTACCCTCGCCTTAACATTAGAACTGCGGAAAAGCAGGACACTGTCGGTGTCCTAGCTAGCAACCTCAAGATTAGAGAGCGAGGCATGTAATAAGTAACATGTAGTGGGCGTGGCATGTAGCAAACGCAGTCTGCAGATAGTCCATACTCTGTAGAAGTGGCAACTGAAGTGTGATCAGCTATTCTGACCATGAACATTGTGTGGTCAGCTTCCAGCGCCTGCTCGAGCAGAGTGACCCAAGTGGGTGCTACACGGTGTTAGTGGCTATCTAGCTAACCATCTACAAAGCCGGAAGACAGAACTTGAGGGGAAAGCGTAGTGTTGCAGAGTCTGCAGCTCAGAACTGACTGGCTCCCGTTTAGACCAGAAAGGCATCATCCGCTCTTGATAATGTCTGACCTGCATCAACTCCAGAGAAATTACCATCCTGACAATTAAAATTACATGTCAATGTTTGTATTGACTGCTATATGCATAGCACAACTTGATTAATATATATTATTAAAGCTGTAATAACTTTTTGGGTTGACACGTCCAAATTCACAGAAATATGTTGTAGATCTGTCCCTCATTCAAAGCAGTACATCTGTTTTGCACTATTTCTACAGTTTTGAACACTGGCGTCAAAGACCTGAAAATACTGGTATTTGTTATGAAAATGTATTTCACAGCGGTTTAGAGGGTACAACACAATACTTGTGTAAAACTGAAATTAGGCAAACCAGAATTACAGCAACCAGGAAATGGCGGCGTGATCTGCGTAGTGCAGCTTTGTCTGTTATACCATCATTAATATGTCCTGTGGGACTGTCGTTGTGGTGCTGTGCTCAACAAAAGCTTCATTATGCACCGCACAATAACATTTGTTTCACGATCTCATCAAGTCTACACACTGTATTAAAACTTCTTAGCCGTCAGTGTCCACATTGTGACCAGAATATTTGGTGCCGTGTGGCAATGACTGTCAATTTAATATGATAAAGACCATTAGGCCTACTAAGGTCATAAGTCAACGGTGCTACCTGGCGATGATTTTAGAGGCAGGTATAATTGATTTGACCGTCCAGATCAGTTCACACTTGATAGAGATCCAGACAAAATGCGTGCTTGACTACAGCCGGAGGTGGTCAGGAAGATCTGATCACTTTGAGAATTTTACTAGTCTATAACTGTGGGCAGAGAATATGGACATCAAGACAAAGAACACATGATAGCGCCAGGTGTAAATGGGTCTTCAGTGAACAGTGTAAGAGAGAATAAAGGACACATGTTCAGTAATATTGGTGTGACAGTAGAAATTTAGTAATATAGAACTAAAGACACCAAGTCTTGGATTCATGCTGCTTAGTTTAATTTAGACTAACCACCACAGTTCAGAATTGTTTAAGAAACGCTTTTGCACAAAAGGCACAGGTTTACAATGATTTGAAGTTGATTTTGGGGGTTGGAGGAAAATAAACTGATCCACTCGATGAAGAAATCCCAGAAGCCTTCAGGTTCCTCAGGGAAGATATCCTGCAAGACAAACAGTCAGCACCAGCATTCAAGTTCCCAGTCATGTGTGCGAGCATGTATATAACTCACATTTAGTCACAGGTGTAAGCCACCTCCAGGTACTTATAGGTTCCGACACAGGGGTCTCCAAACACGGAGTTGGATGCCTGGACGACACACTGGCTCTTCCCATCACACCTGTGTGTTTAAAATACAAGTAGAGGTTAAAATTACAGCCAATGAGTGTACAGGTAAATACACACCGTTGGTTACCGTACCTTTCTGCCATCTTACTGGTGGTGGATTGGCTGAGGCAGTTGGTGTTGGTGAGTTGGTTATCGGGGCGCCCAATGGAACACACGTTGCGTTGACGACGACCATAGTTGGCACTCTGGATATGGATCTTACCTTCATCTGAGGGAGACGAGGAGGAGGAAGAGATAGATGAAGAAAAGGCAGAAGGCCAAGGCTGGGTGTTTGTGTGGGCTAGAGACTAATATACACAACACTACATGAGAGCGGAGAGGATACCGTACTGTAGTGTTGACCTGCTTACCACATTGTAGTTGAGAATCAGAGCCTTCACATATGATGCTGCTTACTGCAAGGACAAAACAGGAGTTACACCACACAGGCCTGACAAATAAAGGCATACTATGGCTTGGTGAAGTGTTAGTGATGGGCACTGATAGGGAACGTTGATTAATTAATGTTTAGGCATAAACAGAGTTGTAGAAAGTTAAATGCATTATCTTCAACCGTTACACTGTGGTTTAAGCTCCTTATGAGACGTCGTCATCTCAAACTGCTCAGAATGTGAAAGTAAGCTGGTTTAGCTAGTCGTACCGCTAGACCAAAGCTATATATTTCTATACAATTTGTGCCTGTGCCGTCTGAATAGCTATAAATGAGATTTGAGCTAACGTTGGCTGAAACAGATATTCACTGTTGCACCAGATGAAGTGCGCGCAAGCATCAACTAAGCCACAATGTATGTGGTACGACTACCCATCCTTCTTACCAAGTGCTAGCTGGCTAATTGAGTTATAAAGAATAAAGTGACTTATAAATAGCAGCTTAAGTGACGGGGAGTAGATGCTTGCTGGTTCCAGACTTGGTGCCTCGGTACCACTTGCCATGCAGTAGCAGACAGTAGGACTTGGGTGGCTGGAGTCATTGAAAATGTAGGGCCTTCTGACAACGCATGGTATAGAGGTCCTGATGTCAGGGAGCGCGGTCTCAGTGATGTACTGGGCCGTACGCACTACCCTCTGTAGCGCCTTGCGGTCAGATGCCAAGCAGTTGCCATACCTAGTGGTGATACAGCCAGTCAAAATGCTCACAATGGTGCAGCTGAAGAACTGAGGATCGGAGGGCCAATATCAAATATTTTTAGCCTCCTGGGCAGGTTGGAGAAGAGGCATTGTCGTGCCCTTTATACTACTGCTGGTGCATGGACCATGATGGATTCTTAGTGATGTGGACATTGAAGCTCACAAAATGCTCCACTACAGCACAGTCGATGAAAATGGGGGCGTGGTCGGCCCTCTGTTTCCTGTAGTCCACAATCATCTTCTTCGTCGACGTTAAGTTAGAGGTTGTCATTCTGGCGCCACACTGCCAGGTCTCTGATCTCCCAATAAGCTATGCTAACGAAAGTTGTTGCCGGCTACTTTGTTCCATAACCACCGTTTGTGGGCTAGCTAGGGTTAGTTAGGAATTGAGGGTGGTGTAAAAGTGGAGAATAGAAAAGGGCATGTATTAAAACACATGGTGGCCATAAAACAAAGTTCACAAGCTGGTCCCATTGGTGACCCAACCCATTCTATGGCTTTGCTAGCCATCAGCAGAGTGCGCTCTTTCACCGAAGTATTAAACAATATCCCAACATGCCTCAGTCATACAGATATTCAATTTAACGGTATTGGTGCCCACCACCAAGTATTATTAGCACAGACTGACTTGCTACTTGCTGTTGGACACAGGAGTATTTGGTGTCCAGGTACTTATAGGTTCCGACACAGGGGTCTCCAAAAACAGAATTGGATGCCGGGACGACACACTGGCTCTTCCCGTCACACCTGTGTGTCAAAGACAGGTAGTGGTTATAGCTGCAGCCAATGGGTGTCTACAGGTAAATACACACCACAGGTTCCAGTACCTTTCTGCCATCTTCCTGGTGGTGGATTTTCTGAGGCAGTTGGTGTTGGCGAGTTGGTTAGCGGGGCGCCCAATGGAACACACGTTGCGTTGACGACGACCATAGTTGGCACGCTCGATATGGATCTTACCTCCATCTGAGGAAGAGACAGACAACGAAAAGATAGATAAGGAACGAAGGAGAGCCAAGGGTTGGCATCGTCGGTGTAGGTAATCTACAGTATAAAACAGGTGATAGCTGAGTATATACACTGTTCAGTAGTGGTGACTAGCTTACCACATTGTAGTAAAGCATCAGAGCCTTCACATGTGATGCTGCGTGCTGCCAGGACAAATAAACAGGAGTTACACACCACTCACATTAGCTTGGTGTAGTATAATCATCATCATTATTATTACACACAGTACCTCCATCCGTTAGTGCACAGGAAGCTGCAACCAGCACTGAAACAACATCACACAGCCAGTTCAGCAACAATCCACATCATATGCATTTGGACCGTGAAGCTAGAAATGAGCATTTGTCTCTATCCTCAACCATTTGAGATATTCTAGTGTATTAAAGTTTAGCATTTGGTCTCATATTCCATGCATGCAATGTGACTAAACTTGTTAGACGCATTTGTAGTTGGTTATAGATACTTTTTTGCCTAGAAGGAACTGAATGGTTAAGGTTGTCATTTTGAAGATTAAAATACTTCTCAACACCTCTACATACATGCGGATGCTACCTTGAATTAATAGTGATGTGTGAGGAAGTTAAAGGAACAAAGACTATACCCCATAAAAATACTAACCTCCCCAGTTCTTGATAATGTGAGGGGTTGACATGTGCCCTTGTAGCCTGTCTCACTCATGCTTTCTTAATCATGGCATTAATTTAAAAGTGTTCAGAAACAGCTAGAAAGATAATAACTCCAGCCACTATTGGGCAAAACATACACCAAAACACACTGCAAACGCAGCCAAAATACCTTGTAGAGTCACATGTTTGATGTTGTCATTGTGTGCCTGGAATATAGGACCAAATACTAATCTTTGGACTACTGTAATATACTATAGGCAAGTGTCCTAACACTTTTGACCCATTCACAAGGGGGCTCTAGATACAGTGCTTTTGTTTCTAGACGGTTAAACAGATATGTATTAAAATACCCTCCAATAAAGAGTTCTACCATCATCTCATGAAACATTCAAGCCCTGTCAAATGTCTATTCCCATACTATCAGTCTCCCTCTACATTTCCTGCTGCACTGTCAAATTATGGAAATACTGAACTTTAACTTAACGCATCATACTGTAGACCTCAAGTCATATGACACGTACTTCAAAAACTCTGAAATACAAATTTAAACATTTAGTGATATGTATTTTAACCTGCATCATATACAGATGTTGTATACTCACAGGTGACCGCCGTCAGTCTGAACATGATGCCAGGTACAAGCGTGGTAGTAGCAGATAAGATGAAACTGATGGTAACCTGACCTAATACACCTGGTATTTATGTTATGTGACATGTCTTAATTAACCCAGCTGTATCTATTTTGTGTCCAGGTGCACCTCATTGCAATCAGGGGCTGGGCTTTGCTGGTCTGTACCAGGCTTTTGTGTCAGTCTCATAGAGTTATATAGAGGACTCTAGATGGCTAAAATCCATTTTGGCATGAACATTGCCATTGAGGGCTTCCACCAATTTAAAGTAGTCATCTGGGTGGGGCTTCCTGGTTAAGGAAGAATCACATGGGCCACGTTCAGTTGCAAAACCTTCTCGAGCGTTGCCGATATACCTTTCATGAATAGAGCCAACATATTTCCTTATTATTATTATTATTATTATTATTATTATGTCGGAGAGACATGTTTGTTCACCATAGCATATTTCTATCTGAACCTTCCAAAACGTTGCGTCCTGCTGAACGCGCCCCATTATTCCATCCGGGTCATCAGGAGGGATGAGCCAATGAATTATACTCGTGAGCAAACATTGCATGACTGTAGGTGGCAGAAAATCTCCAACTTTGATTTTATACCTTTTCAAACAACACTATGTGGCAGTGTGCACCTTTTAGTTTGTTTGCCAACTCATAGAAATAGTAGAAGAAAATGGACTACTTTTAAATGCATATTGACTCAATATTATCTTTAATTTGATTTGATTTGATTGGAGCTGCCCGTGCGCTCACAGACTCCATAATGGGACACATATTAGATGATATACTGTATTCTCTATGGTCAGATCCCCATGAGGTATACTTCTGGTGGCTGGGTGTCCTCTTCCTCAACTCACCACCATCTGGAGAGCCCTGTGGTTACAATTGCCATACCAGGCGGTGTTACAGCCCTACAGGATGCTCTCAATGGTGCAGCAGTAGAAGTTAATTTACATTTGAGTCATTTAGCAGATGCTGTTATCCAGAGCGACTTCCAATTAGTGAGTGCATTCATTTTTCATACTGGCCCCCCGTGGGGTTCAGACCCTGGTCCCCGAGCTTAGTGAGGACATTGGAGGGCACTATGGCATTGAAGGCTGAGCTGTAGTCGATGAACTGCATTCTTACATAGGTATTCCTCTTGTCCAAACGGGATAGGGCAGTGTGCAGTGCGATGCCGATTTCGTCATCCGTGGATCTGTTGGGGCGGTATGCAAATTGTAGTGGGTCTGGGGCAGGGCTCTCAACCCCTGTTCCTGGAGAGCTACCATCCTGTAGGTTTTCAATCCAACCCCAGTTGTAACTAACCTGATTCAGCTTATCAACCAGATAATTATTAGAATCAGGTGCGCTAGATTAGGGTTGGAGTTAAAACCCTACAGGACAGTAGCTCCAGGAACAGAGTTGAGAGCCCTGGTCCAGGGTGTCGGGTAAGGTGGAGGTGATATGATCCTTAACTAGCTTCTCAAAGTAATTCATGATGACAGAACTGAGTGCTATTGGGCAATAGTCATTTGGTATTTTATTAGGATCCCCATTAGCTGTTGCAAAAACAGCAGCTACTCTTCCTGGGGTCCACACAAAACATGAAACATAATACAGAACATTAATAGACAAGAACAGCTCAAGGACAGATAAAAATGCACCCAAGCCTACATATGAATGCATACACACAAACTATCTAGGTCAAGTAGGGGATAAGAGTTGTGCCGTGAGGTGTTGATTTATCTGTTGTTTGAAACCAGGTTTGCTGTTTATTTGAGCAATATAAGATGGAACGGAGTTCCATGCAATAATGGGTCTATATAATACTGTACGCTTTCTTGAATTTGTTCTGGATTTGAGGACTGTGAAAAGACCCCTGTTGGCATGTCAGTTGGGGTAAGTGTGTGTGTCAGAGCTGTGTGTAAGTTGACTATGCAAACAATTTGGGATTTTCAACACATTAATGTTTCTCATAAAAGGAAGAGGTGATACAGTCAGTCTCTCCTGAACTATTAGCCAAGAGAGACTGGCATGCATAGTATTTATATCAGCCCTCTGATTAGTTCAGTTACCTTAGCTTTCTTGGGTACAGGAACAATTGTGGATATCTTGAAGCAAGTGGGGACAACAGACTGGGATAGGGAGATATTGAATATGTCCATTACCCTGCCCTGAAACTTTGTCACTGTTACTAGCCGGCAATCACCCGGTACTCTACCCTGCACCTTAGATGCTGCTGTCCTATGTACAAAGCAGTGGAGGCTCCTCAGAGGAGGAAGGGGAGGACCATCATCCTCAGTGAATTTCATTAAAATTGTAAAACATTTTTTACATAAAACTGTACTAAATATAATCTCGTCACCAAATTATTGATTAAAACGCACTGTTTTGCAATGAAGGTTGTTACGGATACAGGTATCCTGTGTTTTTGTGTGTTTCTACTCTTTCTGCCCTAATCACAGGTGTCCTGTATGTTCCTGATTGGTGGTCGTTGAGGTGTCTGCTGATTGGACCAATCAGTGAACATTCCTGTTAATTGCACCACCTGTTATTCGTTTGTTCAATCACACATCCCATTTTATAAAAACCAGACTTGTGTTTGTTGCAGGAGAGAGAGACTTTTTGCCATATGTGAGTATGGACACGGTGGTGTCCTGTGTGTTGTGTACGCACTAAGTTGTTGGTTACCCTATTGGTAACATTATTAGAATATATTTCTTTACCTGAGTGTGGATACTGTTGTATCCTGTGTACTTATTTAATTGCTGAGTACCCTGTTTAGTAGTTTTGTGTGTTTTTTTGGGAAAAGGGGGGTTTAAGCTAGTTGCCCTTGGGCGTACATTACCCGTAGGAAGAAATCTGTCTATAAACACCAGTTAGACCTGAGCGGACCACCCACTGTATTTTTGTATGACTAGCAGTAGCCTAGCGGTTCTTCAGGCAGGCTAGATCAGTTTAGGGGGTTTTACACTATTGTTTCATTTCTTGGGTCCTGCTCAGCCCTTTTTCCCAAACCTTTACCGTGTGTTTAGTAATAAACCATTTATGTTTGACGGTAGTTCACGGTTGTTGTGTCATTTCTGGTTCTCGCTGTTCCAGGTCACACTTATAATTTGCATAATTTATGTTACGGGTCTCATGTCCATCCACCCTAGATGTTTAGAGCCACGGGGTTCGTAACATAAAGTGGGTGTTCGTCCGGGATCTATCCCATGCTACTCGTGCAAATTAGTAAGTGTCTGGTTCAGTGTTGAGCTTGGCAGCTGTACTACCTGTTTTTGTGTGTGTTCAGTAGTCGACGGCTCGTGTTGCTAGTAGGATGGCTACTTTTGATTTGGAAGCATTTTTGGAAAACCCTACGTGGGAGATTTTTGAGAATTGTCGTAGAGTGGATCTACAGGCTTTGGCTGACCACTTTTCTGTACCCATACCGAGGGGTATAGTGAAAGCAGAAGTTAGGGAAGTAGTGCTAGCGATATTGTTAAACGAGCGAGTGCTTGAGTTACCGCCGCCTGAGTCTGCTGCTCCTGTAGGGGATGTGGTTGATGTTTCTGTAAGCCCATCAGTGTCTGAGGACGAGACTAAGGCTCCAGCCACATTGCCCCGTTATGACCCCCTCTCCCCACTGACTGACAGTGATGCCAGGATGGATGTCCGCTCGACACGGCTCCAAATAGAGGCGGAAGAGCGGGCACAAATCAGGCAAGACAAGCTGGAGATGCGTAAAATGGAGCTAGAGGCAGAACAGGAGACGCGTAAGATAGAACAGGAGACGCGTAAGATGGAACTGGAGACGCGTAGGCTTGATCAAGAACTGGAGACGCGTAGGCTTGATCAAGAACTGGCGATGCGTAAAATGGAACTAGAGGCAGAAACAGCGAGGTTAGTCTCTGCTAATACTATGCCTGCTAGTGAGCCATCCTCACCAGCTGTGTCATCTGCTACGTTTGATATTAGTAGGCAGATCACCTTGGTACCTGTGTTCAGGGAGTCAGAGGTTGATTCCTATTTCAGTGTTTTTGAACGTATAGCGGTAGCATTGAAATGGCCCGACGAGGTATGGTGCCTATTACTTCAGTGTAAGCTAACAGGTAAAGCCCAAGAGGTTCTGGCAGCACTACCTCTTGAAGACAGTGTGAATTATGAAGTGGTCAAAGCTACTGTTCTTCGTGCCTATGAGCTTGTTCCTGAGGCATATCGACAGAGATTTAGGTCTCATAAAAAGTCTCCTACTCAGACTTATGTGGAGTTTGCTAGAGACAAAGGAAATCTGTTGGACAAATGGCACAGTGCTAGTAAGGTAACTGATTTTAACTCTCTACGGGAGTTAATCTTGTTAGAAGAGTTTAAAAATTGCTTACCGGAACGCATTGTAGTTTATCTGAACGAACAGAAAGTATCCTCACTGTCGGAAGCGTCTGTATTGGCAGACGAATTTGTGTTGACGCATAAGAGCGTGTTTTCGGCTCGTACGGAGAGCAGGGCTGCGGAGTGGCTAACTTCTAGTCCTAGTCGACCAGCAGTACATCCAGCACGCCCAAAAGATGTGCGTCACTGTTTCTATTGTCATAAGGTGGGACATATGGTTAGTGATTGCTTTTTGCTTAAACGCAAACCGGGGATGCCTCAGCACGCCAGGCCGCCAACGGGTGTTGGGCTGATTCGTACGGTTGTAAGGCCGGAATCAAGACAGAAGCCTCATAGTGAATGTGGTTTGAAAGTCCCTGTCCCAGATCACAGTTATGAACCGTTCATTTTTGAGGGGTTTGTTTCTATATCAGATGATGAAGCGTCTCAGCGTCCAGTTAGAATCCTCAGAGATACTGGTGCGGCGCAGTCGTTCATACTAGCTGATGTGTTGCCCTTGTCTAATAATACATATTGTGGTTCCAGTGTGTTAGTACAAGGAATTGAAATGGGTTTCGTCCCAGTGCCATTGCACTTTGTGAACGTACACTCTGAGTTAGTCAGTGGATTGTTCAGAGTTGGCGTACGTCCGATGTTGCCAGTAAAAGGGGTGACCTTTATAATGGGCAACGATATTGCCGGAGGAAAGGTAATACCCATATTGGAGGTATTGGATAAAAGTGACCAGTCTCTCTCCGAGGAGCTGGCACAGGGTTATCCAGATGTGTTCCCCGCTTGTGCTGTCACACGTGCTCAAGCACGACAAGTGGGTGAAGTGGTAGATTTGTCAGACACGATTCTATTCAGAGAGTGTGACCCAGAGGATAGTTCGGGTGCTACCTCTGGTAAGCTGGTGCAGTCTGACCAACAGCCCAGAGAAAGGAAGAAGGATGTGGAACTTGTTGCTGAAGCAATACAGTTACCAGTTACTCGTGAGCAGCTGATCGCTAACCAACAGGTTGACATTAGCCTGGCTAAATGTTTTTCTAGTGTTGTCTCAGAGGACGAGCTAAAGAAGAAAAACATGGCATACTTCATTGATGGTAATCTCCTCATGCGTAAATGGACATCCCATGTTGACGCTGGCGGAGATTGGAATGCTGTTTACCAAATAGTGATTCCTACAGCCTTTCGACAAAATGTTTTATCCCTCGCTCATGATCACCAGTGGTCCGGACATCTGGGAGTCACCAAGACTTATGATCGAGGTTTTGCGACATTTCTTTTGGCCTGGCTTAAAACAAGATGTGGCTCAGTTCTGTCGGACTTGCCACACCTGTCAAGTAGTTGGGAAACCGAACCAGGTTATTTCCCCCGCGCCTCTTTGTCCCATACCGGCCATAGGTGAACCATTCGAACATGTGATGGTTGATTGTGTTGGACCATTACCAAAAACAAAATCTGGTAACCAGTTTAGGTTGACAATTATGTGTGTGGCCGCCAGGTACCCAGAGGCCATTCCTCTGCGAAAAGGGGTTAGATAATGTGTTGGCAGATGCTTTGTCTCGTGTGTAATGATCTAGGTTTTTTTTTGTTATCCCGACAGGATGATTATTGAAATTTGGGTGTTGTGATGGTACGTGTCGCAAACCATTGTGGTTTGCTCTTTTAAGGGTGGGAGTGTTACGGATACAGGTATCCTGTGTTTTTGTGTGTTTCTACTCTTTCTGCCCTAATCACAGGTGTCCTGTATGTTCCTGATTGGTGGTCGTTGAGGTGTCTGCTGATTGGACCAATCAGTGAACATTCCTGTTAATTGCACCACCTGTTATTCGTTTGTTCAATCACACATCCCATTTTATAAAAACCAGACTTGTGTTTGTTGCAGGAGAGAGAGACTTTTTGCCATATGTGAGTATGGACACGGTGGTGTCCTGTGTGTTGTGTACGCACTAAGTTGTTGGTTACCCTATTGGTAACATTATTAGAATATATGTCTTTACCTGAGTGTGGATACTGTTGTATCCTGTGTACTTATTTAATTGCTGAGTACCCTGTTTAGTAGTTTTGTGTGTTTTTGGGAAAAGGGGGGTTTAAGCTAGTTGCCCTTGGGCGTACATTACCCGTAGGAAGAAATCTGTCTATAAACACCAGTTAGACCTGAGCGGACCACCCACTGTATTTTTGTATGACTAGCAGTAGCCTAGCGGTTCTTCAGGCAGGCTAGATCAGTTTAGGGGGTTTTACACTATTGTTTCATTTCTTGGGTCCTGCTCAGCCCTTTTTCCCAAACCTTTACCGTGTGTTTAGTAATAAACCATTTATGTTTGACGGTAGTTCACGGTTGTTGTGTCATTTCTGGTTCTCGCTGTTCCAGGTCACACTTATAATTTGCATAATTTATGTTACGGGTCTCATGTCCATCCACCCTAGACGTTTAGAGCCACGGGGTTCGTAACAAAGGTCTACAGTAGCCTCAACAGCACTCTGTAGGGTAGCACCATGGTGTAGCCAGAGGACAGCTAGCTTCCGTCCTCTTCTGGGTACATTGACTTCAATACAAAACCTTGTAGGCTCATGGTTCTCACCCCCTTCCATAGAGTTACACAGTAATTATGACAACTTCCGGAGGACGTCCTCCAACAAATCAGAGCTCTTGCAGCATGAACTGACATGTTGTCCACCCAGTCAAAGGATCAGAGAATGAATATAGTACTGAAAGCATGCTACAGCTAGCTAGTACTGCAGAGCATAAAATGTGGTGAGTAGTTGACTCAAAGAGAAAGAGTAGTTGAACAGTTTTGAGCTAATAAATTTATTCCAAAATGAAAGAGAAGCAAGATAGAAATACTCAGTTTTTTTCACTTTCAGTTTCACTTACTTAGCTAGCAAATGCAGCTACTGAAACACCCTGCTCAAACAGAGGCATGCTGTCACGTTCGTTGAATGACGGGTCAGACCAAGGCGCAGCGTGATATGCGTACATGTTTATTAACGTAATAAACAACACGACAAAGGAATCGAAACGTGAAGTCCAAGGTAGTACAGAACAACAAACCTTACATGGAATAAGATCCCACAACTAGACAGTGCCAATAGGCTGCCTAAGTATGGTCCCCAATCAGAGACAACGAGCAACAGCTGCCTCTGATTGGGAACCACACCGGCCAACAGATCCACACATACTAGATCGACAACATAGAAAAAAGCACAACAAGGAATATACACACCCTGACTCAACATATATGCGTCCCCTGAGTCAGGGCGTGACACATGCTATGTTAGATAGCTGGCTATGACTTTCCAACACAACACTGGAACTCTTCCAAGTCAAGGTAAGCTTTGGGTTTTACAAATGTATTGCCACGGGGCCCGCTAGAAGGATTACTTTTATACTATTCCAGGTATTCCTTAAAGAGGTAGGGTTTCAAGTGTCTCCGGACGGTGGTCAGTGACTCCGCTGTCCTGGCGTCGTGGGGGAGCTTGTTCCACCATTGGGGTGCCAGAGCAGCAAATAGCTTTGACTGGGCTGAGCGGGAATTGTACGTCCGTAGGGGAGCTAGCAGGCCAGAGGTGGATGAACGCAGTGCCCTCGTTTGGGTGTAGGGTCTGATCAGAGCCTGAAGGTAAGGAGGTGCCGTTCCCCTCACAGCTCCGTAGGCAAGCACCATGGTCTTGTTGTAGATGAGAGCCTCAACTGGAAGCCAGTGGAGTGTGCGGAGGAGCGGGGTGACATGAGAGAACTTGGGAAGGTCGAACACCAGACGGGCTGCAGCGTTCTGGATAAGTTGTAGGGTTTAATGGCAGAGGCAGGGAGCCCAGCCAACAGCGAGTTGATATGTCTGCCAGACATGCAGAGATGCGATTCGCCACCTGGTTATCAAAAGGGGGAAAGGAGAAAATGAATTGTGTGTCGTCTGCATAGCAATGATAGGAGAGACCATGTGAGGATATGACAGAGCCAAGTGACTTGGTGTATAGAGAGAATAGGAGAGGGCCTAGAACTGAGCCCTGGGGGATACCAGTGGTGAGAGCATGTGGTGCGGGGAGACAGAATCACGCCACGCCACCTGGTAGGAGCGACCTGTCAGGTAGGACGCAATCCAAGAGTGAGCAGCGCCGGAGATGCCCAACTCGGAGAGGGTGGAGAGGAGGATCTGATGGTTCACAGTATCAAAGGCAGCGGATAGGTCTAGAAGGATAAGAGCAGAGGAGAGAGAGTTAGCTTTAGCAGTGCGAAGAGCCTCTGTGACACAGAGAAGAGCAGTCTCAGTTGAATGACCAGTCTTGAAACCTGACTGGTTTGGATCAAGAAGGTAATTCTGAGAGATAGCAGGAGAGTTGGCTAGAGATGGCACGCTCAAGAGTTTTGGAGAGAAAAGAAAGAAGGGATACTGGTCTGTAGTTGTTGACATCGGAGGGATTGAGTGTAGGTTTTTTGAGGAGGGGTGCAACTCTCGCTCTCTTGAAGACGGAAGGGACAATGCCAGTGGTCAAGGATGAGTTGATGAGCGAGGTGAGGGAGAAGGTCTCCGGAAATGGTCTGGAGAAGAGAGAAGGGGATAGGGTCAAGCGGGCAGGTTTTTGGGCGGCCGGCCGTCACAAGTCGCACGATTTCAAGTGGGGATAGAGGGGAGAAAGAAGTCAAAGCATAAGGTAGGGTAGTGTGAGCAGGACCAGCGGTGTCATTTGACTTAATAAATGAGGATCGGATGTCGTCAACTTTCTTTTGAAAATGGTTGACGAAGTCATCCACAGAGAGGGGGGAGGGAGGGGGAGGAGGAGGAGGATTCAGCAGGGAGGAGAAGGGGGCAAAGAGCTTCCTAGGGTTAGAGGCAGAAGCTTGAAATTTAGAGTGGTAGAAAGTGGCTTTGGCAACGGAAACAGAGGAAGAAAATGTAGAGAGGAGGGAGTGAAAAGATGACAGGTCCGCAGGGAGTCTAGATTTCCTCAATTTCCGCTCGGCTGCCCGGAGCCCTCTTCTGTGAGTTCGCAATGTGTCGTCAAGCCACAGAGCAGGAGGGGAGGACCGAGCCGGCCGGGAGGATAAGGGACATAGAGAGTCAAAAGATGCAGAAAGGGAGGAGAGGAGGGTTGAGGAGGCAGAATCAGGAGATCGGAGGGAAAAGGATTTAGCAGAGGGAAGAGATGATAGGATGGGAGAGCGAAGGTTGCGACGGCACATTACCATCTGAGTAGGGGCAGAGTGAGTAGTGTTGGAGGAGAGCGAGAGAGAAAAGGATACAAAGTAGTGGTCGGAGACTTGGAGGGGAGTTGCAGTGAGATTAGTAGAAGAACAGCATCTAGTAAAAATGAGGTCAAGCATATTGCCTGCCTTGTGAGTAGGAGGGACGGTGAGAGGATGAGGTCAAAAGAGGAAAGGAGTGGAAAGAAGGAGGCAGAGAGAAATGAGTCAAAGGCAGACGTAGGGAGGTTAAAGTCACCCAGAACTGTGAGGGAAGCATACGGAACAAAATGGGGATAAACATACCTGAATTTGTCCAATAGAAACTCTCGTTTGCAACTGTTGGACTAATGATTACACACTATTTCAGCTAGATGCAGGCAAGAGTGTGCAAGGCGATATTGTCACTGTCTCTCCATGTATCACTGTCTGTCACCTCACATTTGTCTTTCGACCTGTGTGCCTCAATTCGTCGGGGCATGGACTCTACAAGGTGTCAAAAGTGTTCCACAGAGATTCTGGCCCATGTTGACTCCAACGCTTCCCACATGTATCAAAAATGGTGGTGGACCATTCTGGATACACACAGGAAACTATTGAGCGTGTATATATATACAGTTGAAGTCGGATATTTACATACACTTAGGTTGGAATCATTAAAACTCGTTTTTCAACCACTCCACAAATGTCTTGTTAACAAACTATAGTTTTGGCAAGTCGGTTAGGACATCTACTTTGTGCATGACACAAGTAATGTTTCCAACAATTGTTTGTAGACAGATTATTTCACTTATAATTCACTGTATCACAATTCTAGTGAGTCAGAAGTTTACATACACTAAGTTGACTGTGCCTTTAAACAGCTTGGAAAATTCCAGAAAATGATGTCATGGCTTTAGAAACTTCTGATAGGCTAATTGACGTCATTTGAGTCAATTGGAGGTGTACCTGTGGATGTATTTCAAGGCCTACCTTCAAACTCAGTGCCTCTTTGCTTGACATCATGGGAAAATCAAAAGAAATCAGCCAAGACCTCAGAACATTTTTTTATACCTCCACAAGTCTGGTTCATCCTTGGGAGCAATTTCCAAATACCTGAAGGTACCATGTTCGTCTGTACAAACAATATTACGCAAGTATAAACACCAAGGGACCATGCAGATGTCATATCGCTCAGGAAGGCTATCTGTCTCCTAGAGATGAACGTCCTTTGGTGCGAAAAGTGCAAATCAATCCCAGAACAACAGCAAAGGACCTTGTTAAGATGCTGGAGGAAACCGGTACAAAAGTATCTATATCCACTATAAAACGAGTCCTATATCGACATAACCTGAAAGGCCACTCAGCAAGGAAGAAGCCACTGCTCCAAAACCACCATAAAAAGCCAGACTACAGTTTGCAACTGCACATGGGGACAAAGATCGTACTTTTTTGAAGAAATGTCCTCTGGTCTGATGAAACAAAAATAGAACTGTTCGGCCATTATGACCATCGTTATGTTTGGAGGAAAAAGGGGGACTTGCAAGCCGAAGAACACCATCCCAACCGTGAAGCAAGGGGGTGGCAGCATCATGCTGTGGGGGTGCTTTGCTGCAGGAGGGACTGGTGCACTTCACAAAATAGATGGCATCATGAAGAAGGAAAATTAGGTGGATATATTGAAGCAACATCTCAAGACATCAGTCAGGATGTTAAAGCTTGGTCGCAAATGGGTCTTCCAAATGGATAATGACCCCAAGCATACTTCCAAAGTTGTGGCAAAATGGCTGAAGGACAACAAAGTCAAGGTATTGGAGTGGCCATCACAAAGCCCTGACCTCAACCCTATAGAAAATGTGGCCAGAACTGAAAAACGTGTGCGAGCAAGGAGGCCTACAAACCTGACTCAGTTACACCAGCTCTGTCAGGAGGAATGGGCCAAAATTCACCCAACTTATTGTGGGAAGCTTGTGGAAGGCTACCCAAAACATTTGACCCAAGTTAAACAATTTAAAGGCAATTTTACCAAATACTAATTGAGTTTATGTAAACTTCTGACCCACTGGGAATGTGATGAAAGAAATAAAAGCTGAAATAAATCATTCTCTCTACTATTATTCTGACATTTCACATTCTTAAAATAAAGTGGTGATCCTAACTGACCTAAGACAGGGAATTTTTACTAGGATTAAATCGGAGTTTAAATTAATTTGGCTAAGGTGTATGTAAACTTCCGACTTCAACTGTATATACACACACACGTCATGACTCTCCACGAGAATACAAATAGGCCAGGTCAGGTTCGCTGTGAATAACTTTAGTCAGACCCCCTCTCACCCGCAGTGGGGGGAAGAAATGACTAGTGGTGATTAACAGCTCACACCCTGTTGTAAATCAAAAGAGAACATTCAGGCTGCTCCCTCAGGATTAACTAAAGGAATGTTCTTTATTTCAACAGACCTTTTCCCGCTGAAACTCTAACACTTTCAAAAGCGAATATTGGAATAATATTCCTACTGTAAAACGTGGGGAATGGTCAGAGGCGATCTGTTTCTTACTCAAAGCGGGCGGCGGTTCGTGTGCCAAGTATGTAATTACTGTGGTTGAGAAGTTTCTGAATGTATCAAGGTTAAGTGTCTGTCACAATCGTTGAGAGACGGGTCAGACCAAGGTGCAGCGTGGTATGCGTACATATTTATTAATGACGATAAACACTTGACAAAACAACAAAAGCAACGTAACGTGAAGTCCTATGGGCTATACTCACAACAAGCCTAACAGAAACACAAAATAAAGATCCCACAACTAAGGCAGGCAACCAGGCTACTTAAGTATGATCCCCAATCAGAGACAACGAGCGACAGCTGCCTCTATTTGGGAATCACACCCGGCCAAACATAGAAAGATCAACATAGAAATACACTAACATAGATCTCAACAGAAAACTCACACCCTGACCCAACCAACAAGAGTTCTCTCGATCAGGGCGTGACAGTGTCTCTGTTCCTCTCTTTTTCCTCTTCCTTTTTTCTTTAACAAACCAAGTTGTTGTCATTCCACTAGGGACCTGTTTTCTCCAGTCAATAACCGCTGTTTATCCTGTTTTCCCATTTAATTTACTAGTAAATAAATAATGAAACCAATTTGTGTAGTACTAAATCATAAGCAAGTCTTGGGTTTTTGCAGATGCAAGGAGGTTACGACTGTTCAGAATGATGATATGATACGAGGTTATGATTAATAAGTTGACTGTTTATAGATGTGATAGGTAAAGACCTTTTAGAGTTTCATTTAGGAGATGGTGACTCTTGAAAGAACTGCTCTCGTGGTGCCCCAAATCCTAATAAGTTAATTGTTTCATGATTAATTGAAATCGTTTAACAATTAAACATATTTAGTTAATTAGAGATAAGAGTCTTCATATTAATGTTAAAGTCACGTCACACAGTACCAGTCAAACGTTTGGACACAGGTACTCATTCAAGTGTTTTTCTAAATTTTTTGCTATGTTCTACATTTTTACACACATGGAATCATGTATTAACCAAAAAAGTGTTAAACAGATCAAAATATATTTGAGATTTGCGATTCTTCAAAGTAGCCACCCTTTGCCTTGATGACAGCTTTGCACATTGTTGGTAGTCTCTCAACCAGTTTCATGAGGTAGTCACTTAGAATACATTTCAATTAATATGTGTTCCTTGTTAATTTGTGGAATTTCTTTCCAAGGTAGGGGTGTTATACAGAAGATAGCCCTATTTGGTAAAAGACCTAGTCCATATTATGGCAAGAACAGCTCAAATAAGCAAAGAGAAACGGCAGTCCATCATTACTTTAATACATGAAAGTCAGTCAATCCAGAAAATGTCAAGAACTTTGAAAGTTTCTTCAAGTGCAGTCGCAAAAACCATCAAGCGCTATGATGAAACTGGTTCTCATGAGGACCGCCACAGGAATGGAAGACCAAGGAGTTACCTCTGCTGCAGAGGATCAGTTCATTAGAGTTACCAGCCTCAGAAATTCCATCCCAAATAAATGCTTCACAGAGTTCAAGTAACAAACACATCAACATCAACTGTTCAGAGGAGACAGCATGAATCAGGCCTTCATGGTCGAAATGCTGCAAAGAAACCACTACTATAGGACACCAATAAGAAGAAGAGACTTGCTTGGGTTGAGAAACACGAGCAATGGACATTATTCCAGTGGAAATATGTCCTTTGGTCTAATGAGTCCAAATTTGAGATTTTTGGTTCCAACGTCGTGAGACGCAGAGTAGGAAAATGGATGATCTCCGCACGTGTGGTTTCCACCATGAAGCATGGAGGAGGAGGAGGTGTGATGGTATGGGGGTGCTTTGCTGGTGACACTGTCTGTGATTTATTTAGAATTCAAGGCACACTTAACCAGCATGGCTACCACAGCATTCTGCAGCGATACACCATCCCATCTGGTTTGCGATTAGCGGGACTATCATTTGTTTTTCAACACGACAATGACCCAACACACCTCCAGGCTGTGTACGGGCATCAGATGAGCTGGCCTCCACAATCACCCGACCTCAACCCAATTGAGATGGTTTGGGATGAGTTGGACCGCAGAGTGAAGGAAAAGCAGCCAAAAAGTGCTCAGCATATGTGGGAACTCCTTCAAGACTGTTGGAGAAGCATTCCTCCTGAAGCTGGTTCAGAGAATTCCAATAGTGTGCAAAGCTGTCACCAAGGCTAAAGGGTGGCTATTTTTAAGAAACTAAAATCTAAAATATATTTTGATTAGTTGAAATTGTTTTGGGTTACTCCATGATTCCATGTGTGTTATTTCATAGTTTTGATGTCTCCACTATTATTTTACAATGTAGAAAATAGTAAAAAATAAAGACAAACCCTTGAATGAGTAGGTGTCCAAACTTTTGACTGGTACTGTATATATATATATATATATATATATATATATATATATATATATATATATATATATATATATATATATATACAGTGGGGAGAACAAGTATTTGATACACTGCCAATTTTGCAGGTTTTCCTACTTACAAAGCATGTAGAGGTCTGTAATTTTTATCATAGGTACACTTCAACTGTGAGAGATGGAATCTAAAACAAAAATCCAGAAAATCACATTTTATGATTTTTAAGTAATTAATTTGCATTTTATTGCATGACATAAGTATTTGATCACCTACCAACCAGTAAGAATTCCGGCTCTCACAGACCTGTTAGTTTTTCTTTAAGAAGCCCTCCTGTTCTCCACTCATTACCTGTATTAACTGCACCTGTTTGAACTCATTACCTGTATAAAAGACACCTGTCCACACATTCAATCAAACAGACTCCAACCTCTCTACAGTGGCCAAGACCAGAGAGCTTTGTAAGGACATCAGGGATAAAATTGTAGACCTGCACAAGGCTGGGATGGGCTACAGGCCAATAGGCAAGCAGCTTGGTGAGAAGGCAACAACTGTTGGCGCAATTATTAGAAAATGGAAGAAGTTCAAGATGACGGTCAATCACCCTCCGTCTGGGGCTCCATGCAAGATCTCACCTTGTGGGGCATCAATGATCATGAGTAAGGTGAGGGATCAGCCCAGAACTACACGGCAGGACCTGGTCAATGACCTGAAGAGAGCTGGGACCACAGTCTCAAAGAAAACCATTAGTAACACACTACGCCGTCATGGATTAAAATCCTGCAGCGCACGCAGAGGTCCCCCTGCTCAAGCCAGCGCATGTCCAGGCCCGTCTGAAGTTTGCCAATGACCATCTGGATGATCCAGAGGAGGAATGGGAGAAGGTCATGTGGTCTGATGAGACAAAAATAGAGCTTTTTGGTCTAAACTCCACTCGCCGTGTTTGGAGGAAGAAGAAGGATGAGTACAACCCCAACAACACCATCCCAACCGTGAAGCATGGAGGTGGAAACATCATTATTTGGGGATGCTTTTCTGCAAAGGGGACAGGACGACTGCGCCGTATTGAGGGGAGGATGGATGGGGCCATGTATCGCGAGATCTTGGCCAACAACCTCCTTCCGTCAGTAAGAGCATTGAAGATGGGTCGTGGCTGGGTCTTCCAGCATGACAACGACCCGAAACACACAGCCAGGGCAACTAAGGAGTGGCTCCATAAGAAGCACCTCAAGGTCCTGGAGTGGCCTAGCCAGTCTCCAGACCTGAACCCAATAGAAAATCTTTGGAGGGAGCTGAAAGTCCGTATTTCCCAGCGACAGCCCCGAAACCTGAAGGATCTGGAGAAGGTCTGTATGGAGGAGTGGGCCAAAATCCCTGCTGCAGTGTGTGCAAACCTGGTCAAGACCTACAGGAAACGTATGATCTCTGTAATTGCAAACAAAGGTTTCTGTACCAAATATTAAGTTCTGCTTTTCTGATGTATCAAATACTTATGTCATGCAATAAAATGCAAATTAATTACTTAAAAATCATAGTGATTTTCTGGATTTTTGTTTTAGATTCCGTCTCTCACAGTTGAAGTGTACCTATGATAAAAATGACAGACCTCTACATGCTTTGTAAGTAGGAAAACCTGCAAAATCGGCAGTGTATCAAATACTTGTTCTCCCCACTGTATATATATATATCTTATTTTTTTTATACTCAGATTGCTCATTTTAATATTTCTTAGTTCCTTTATTAAAATGTTTGAGATCTGTGTATTGTTTTGTATTGTTAGTTATTACTGCACTGGAACTAAAGATTGAAACATAGGCATTTTGTTGCACCTGCGATAACATCTGCAAAATATCTGTAGTCAGCAGTCTGATGGCTTGTAAATAGAAACAGTCTCCAAACCTGTTGGTATCAGATTTCATACTCCTATACGGTCTGCCCGACAGTAAGGGAGAGAAGAGCTCATGGCTGGGGTGTGTGGGGTCCATGATAATGCTACGTGCCTTCCTCAGGCAGTGGATGTCCTGGATGGGTGGGAGCACGGTCCCAGTGATGTACTGGGCCATCTTCACCACCCGCTGGAGTGCCTTGCAGTTGTGGACGGAGTAATTCTCATACCAGGCCATGATGCATCTGGTCAGGACGCTCTCGATGGTGCAGCGGTAGTATTTGGAGACGACCCGGAGCGGCACACCGAATTTCATCAGCCACCTTAGGAAGGAGAGACGCTGTTGTCATGTTGGTCCATTACAAATCTGCAACGATGTGGACGCCGAGGAACTTAAAACTCATGACTCTCTCTACTGCAGTCCCGTTGATGTGGATCGGGGTATGTTCCCTCTGCTTCGTGAAGTCAACAATCAACTCCTTTCTTTTGCTGACGTTGAGGGAGAGGTTGTTCTCATGACACTACAATGGCAGTACACATAGCTGCTCCCTATAGGCTCGTCATTGTTGGTTATCAGGCCTACAACCGTGGTGTCGACAACAATCTTGATGGAGTTGGTGTCGTGCAAAGCCACACAGTCATGCGTAAACAGGGACTACAGCAGAGGACTGAGGACACACCCCTGGGGGTCACCGGTGTTGAGTCAGTGTCTCATTAAAGCAGGTGGGTCTACAGCCTGGGACAGGTACAGGTTGAAGATGTCCGAGAAGATGCCCGCCAGCTGGTTAGCACACACTCGGAGGATGCGGCCAGGGATTCCAACTGGGCTGGCAGCTCTGTGAGTAATTTAGCCTTGAGAGTTTTTCTTCACGTCTGACTCAGAGAGTGAAAGCACCTGATTGTCTGGAAGAGCAAAAGTCTTCATGGATGACTTGGTATTGTCGCCTCGAAGCGAGCATAGAATGTGTTCAGCTCTTCTGATCAGGAGGTGTTGGTGGATATCGCACAGCTGGATTGGCCTTTGCAGTCTGTGATAGTCTGCAGTCCTTGCCACAAGCGATGCAAGTCTGTTGTCAAACATCAATTCAAGTTTGAGTCTGTATTGTCTTCTTGCATCCCTAATGGATTTGAGGAGCTCGTACCTGTTTTCCTTGTATGCGTTGAACACCACCAAGACATCGGGGTTCGTTCTGCGGATATTGAATGCTGCAGAATGGGCTCTCATCATTGTACGGATTTCTACGTTCATCAAGTTTTTTTGGTTGGGGTATATCCAAATTATTATTGTGTGTACATCAACACATTTCCTAATGAAGCCTGTGACTGACGATGTATATTCCTTAATGTTGATGGATGGGTTTTCTCCAAACAATCCTGAAGCATTGAGCCTGCCTCTGTCCAGTGCCTCACTATTCGCTGTGCTGGTGGCTCCCTCTTTTAGGCGGGAAATAGGAACAGAGAGATGTGATCTGATTGACCGAAGTGGGATGGCTTTGTACTTGTCATGGATGTTTGCTCATACATGGTCAAGCACGCTGGATCCTCTTGATGGGCAGGATACATGTTGGTGATATTTTGGGAACATTTGTAATGAGGCTCCTAGCGCTGTCAGAGATAGAGAAAGGAGGAGATAGGAATCCCAATGAATGGAGAAAGATGTAACACCCCACCCAGCAGACTGTAGACTAATCACATTCACCTTGTCATGCTGCGTCACACGGTTGCTAAACTAATCATCACGTAATCCCTTCTCAAAGTCGAGAAACCTGCCTATTTTCCTCGAGAGTACGCAATGTAACTATTCTAAATCTGTACGATACTATCAAACATCTCGGATTACAGTTGCAATGTACTTCTTGTTCACAAAATAGGCTAATGTGTCACGAATTCCGCCGAGACTGCTCCTCCTCCTTGTTCGGGCAGGCTTCGGCGTTCGTCGTCCCCGGAGTACTAGCTGCTACCGTTTGATGTTATCTATGTTTGTTTGGTCTTGTCTGATTAGTGCACCTGTTCCATATCTCGTATTGATTATGTCACCTATAAGTTTCTTTGGTTTTGTTTGTAGTTGTGTGTTGTTGTACGCCTGTCCGTTGGTGTAGGTTATTTGTTTTCTTGTTGTTAGTGCTTTTCGCTGTCACGGTTTCGGCCGAGGCGGCCCCTCCTCCTTGTTCGGGCAGGTTTCGGCGGTCGTCGTCTCCGGAGTACTAGCTGCCACCGCTCTATGTTTCTTGTTTGATTGGTTTTGTCTGTTTGTCACACCTGTTTTGTGTTATGTCTCAATTAGCACCCTATTTAGTTTCCTTGTTGTTAGTTAGGTGTTGTGTGTAATTGTTCCATGTCGTGTTGCTGCGCTGCATGTATTTTGGTGCGCTATTTTGTGCTTTCCTCCTTGTTTGTGTTTTAGGAGTAGTTTACGCACTTGTTGATTGCGCCCGTTTCTATACGCCTGTGCGCGCTTTTCTCGCCTCCGGGCTGGTTTTGGATATTTATTGTGATATCTACTAAAGTATTTTTGTTGGACTTTACTTCTGCCTCCTGCGCCTGATTCCACACCACACCTACCATAGCAACTCCTGACAGAATTACACACCACATATGGAATCAGCAGGAGCACCCACCGACATCATGGAGGAGCGTCTTCGCGGTCAAGAGGATCGAATCAACCAGATCGGGCACGCCTTGGACCGCGTAATGAACACCCTCCATCGATGGGAAACCAGCGGGGTACCCACACCCCCACCTATCGCACCATCACCATCGGACAGCCCGCCCGACCAACTACCAGAACCCAGTGGGATTCGGCTCTCGCTCCCGAGGGCGTACGACGGCACCGCTGCCGGGTGTCAGGGGTTCCTATTACAAGTGGAACTCTACCTTGCCACCATACACCCGGCGCCCTCGGGATACGAGAGCGTTTCCGCCCTCATCTCCTGTCTCACCGGCAAGGCGTTGGAGTGGGCCAACGCCGAATGGAGGGGAATAGACGCCGCCACAGTCACCTATGCGGAGTTCTCCCGCCGCTTCCGTGCTGTCTTCGACCATCCACCAGAAGGGAAGGAGGCGGGGGAGAGTCTATTCCACCTCCGACAAAGGGATGAGGAGCGCTCAAGAGTTTGCGCTGGAGTTCCGGACTCTAGCGGCCGATGCAGGGTGGAATGAGAGGGCCCTCATAGACCACTTTTGATGTAGCCTTCGGGAGGACGTCCGCAGAGAGTTAGCGTGCAGGGATACTACACTAACATTTGACCAGCTGGTGGACATGGCCATTCGGCTGGACACCCTGCTCGTGACCCGCGGAAGTCCCAGGTGGGGGCCTCACATTCCACCCTCCAGCGCCTCCGAGCAGAGCCCGATGGAGCTTGGAGGTGCTGGCGCTAGAGGGAAGAGAGGAAGGAACCCGAGGGGGGCAGTCTCCTGCACCAACTGTGGCCGCGGAGGGGCACACCGCGGCTAGGTGCTGGGGAGGGTCCCCTGGTGAGGGAGATGGCAGGTCACACATTGGGGAGTCCTCCCAGGTGAGTAGGCGCCCTACTTACCCAGAGCTTTCTGTCATACACATTACATTACCTGTTTGTTTCCCACAGGTTGCACCTCGTTCCCAGCATAAGGCGCTAGTCGATTCAGGCGCAGCTGGGAATTTTGTAGATCGTAAATTCTGTGTTAAGTTAGGGATTCCCCTCCTTCCAGTCGATAAACCCTTCCCTGTACATGCCTTAGATAGTCGTCCGTTAGGATCTGGGTTAATTGGGGAGGTCACGGCGCCACTTAGGATGATGACGCAGGGGGGTCATGAGGAGACGATTCAACTCTATCTGATCGACTCTCCTGCGTATCCGGTGGTACTGGGGCTTCCCTGGTTGATTACCCATGATCCTACGATTTCGTGGCGAGAGAAGGCTCTTAAAGGGTGGTCTGCTCAGTGTGAGGGGCTATGTCTGGGTGTTTCCGTAGGGGCGACCTCGGTGGAGAGCCCGAACCAGATGCCAGCACTGCACATTCCGCCTGAGTATGAGGACTTGGCACTCGTGTTTAGTAAGACCAGAGCGGCAAGGTTGCCACCTCATAGACAGGGGGATTGTGCGATAGACCTCCAGACAGGAGCTGCGCTCCCGCGGAGCCATGTGTATCCTTTGTCACAGGAGGAGAAAAGGGCAATGGAGACTTACATTGCCGAGTCTCTGAGACAGGGATACATACGGCCCTCCACTTCTCCCGCGTCCTCGAGCTTCTTTTTGTGAAGAAAAAGGATGGAGGTTTGCGTCCGTGTATTGATTACCGCGGTCTCAATCAGGTGACTGTGAAATATAGTTATCCACTCCCGCTGATTGCGACCATGACGGAGTCATTACACGGGGCACGGTTCTTCACAAAATTGGACCTCAGGAGCGCATATAACTTGGTGCGCATTAGGGAGGGCGATGAGTGGAAGACAGCATTTAGTACTACCTCCGGCCATTACGAGTATCTCGTCATGCCATATGGGTTAATGAATGCTCCATCAGTCTTCCAATCGTTTGTAGATTAGATTTTCCGGGACATGCAGGCGCAGGGAGTAGTGGTGTACATAGATGATATTCTTGTGTACAGTTCTACTCGGGCCGAGCATGTAGCCCTGGTGCGCAGGGTATTGAGGAGACTGTTGGAGCATGACCTGTATGTCAAAGCCGAGAAATGTCTGTTCTTTCAGGAGTCAGTCTCCTTTTTGGGTTACCAGTTGTCTGCGTCAGGGGTGAGAATGGAGGTGGACCGAGTGTCCGCCGTGCGTAATTGGCAAACCCCAACTACGGTTAAAGAGGTGCAGCGGTTCTTGGGTTTTGCGAACTACTACCGAAGGTTTATCCGGGGTTTTGGACAGGTGGCAGCTCCCATAACGTCTCTCCTTAAGGGGGGTCCGGTGCGCTTGCAGTGGTCGGCTGAGGCGGACAGGGCCTTTGGGAGACTGAAGGACCTGTTTACCTCGGCTCCGGTGCTGGCGCACCCGGATCCCACTTTACCCTTCCAAGTAGAGGTGGACGAGTCTGAGGCCGGTATCGCGGCAGTTCTTTCACAACGGTCCGGCACACCACCTAAGCTCCGCCCCTGTGCTTTTTATTCTAAGAAGCTCAGTCCGGCGGAGCGGAATTATGACGTAGGGGACAGGGAGCTGTTAGCCGTAGTACAGGCCCTAAAGGTGTGGAGGCATTGGCTTGAGGGGGCTCAGCACCCTTTCCTCATTCTGACCGACCACCGTAACCTGGAATACATTCGGGCAGCTAGGAGACTGAATCCTCGCCAGGCTCGATGGACTATGTTTTTCGCCCGGTTTGTGTTCAAGATCACTTACATCCCTGGGTCCCAGAACGGGAAGGCAGATGCCCTGTCCCGGCGGTATGACACGGAGGGGAGGTGCGTGGAGCCCATTCCCATACTACCGGAGTCTTGTCTGGTGGCACCGGTGGTGTGGGAGGTCGATGCGGAGATCGAGCGGGCATTACGCACCGACCCTAGCCCTCCACAGTGTCCGGTGGGTCGGACGTACGTCCCGCTCGAGGTCCGGGATCGGCTTATTTATTGGGCTCACACGTCCCCCTCCTCTGGACATCCAGGTATTGGCCGGACAGTGCACTGCCTTAGTACGAAGTACTGGTGGCCAACGTTAGCCAGGGATGTGAGGGTTTATGTCTCCTCCTGCTCAGTGTGTGCCCAGTGTAAGGCGCCCAGACACTTGCCCAGGGGTAAATTACAACCCCTGCCCGTTCCACAACGACCCTGGTCTCACCTCTCGGTGGATTTTGTTACCGACCTTCCCTCCTCACAAGGGAATACCACCATCCTGGTCGTTGTGGATCGGTTCTCGAAGGCCTGTCGTCTCCTTCCCATGCCGGGTCTTCCTACTGCCCTACAGACCGCTGAGGCTCTATTTACTCACGTCTTCCGGCATTACGGGGTACCCGAGGATATAGTGTCTGATCGAGGCCCCCAGTTTACCTCCAGAGTCTGGAGAGCCTTTATGGAACGGTTGGGGGTCTCGGTGAGCCTTACCTCGGGTTACCACCCGGAGAGAAATGGGCAGGTCGAACGAGTCAACCAGGATGTGGGTAGGTTTCTGAGGTCATATTGTCAGGGCCGGCCGGAGGAGTGGGCGAGATATGTGCCCTGGGCCGAGATGGCACAGAACTCTCTCCGCCACTCCTCCACGAGACTAACCCCTTTCCAGTGTGTGTTAGGGTACCAGCCGGTTCTGGCACCTTGGCATGAGAGCCAGATCGAGGCCCCTGCTGTGGATGAGTGGGTACGGCGCTCGGAGGAGACGTGGAACGCTGCACACGTCCATCTGCAGCGAGCCATCCGTCGACAGAAGACGAGCGCCGACCTACACCGCAGTGAGGGGCCAGTGTACGCACCTGGAGATCGAGTCTGGCTCTCAACCAGAAACCTGCCCCTCCGCCTGCCTTGCCGGAAGCTGGGTCGGCGGTTTGTGGGGCCTTTTAAAGTCCTGAGGAGATTGAACGAGGTGTGTTACAGGTTACAACTGCCCATTGATTACAAGAATATTAACCCCTCGTTCCATGTGTCTCTCCTCAGGCCGGTGGTAGCTGGTCCACTCCAGGACTTTGAGATTGAGGAGACTCCTCCGCCTCCGTTGGACATCGAGGGGGCTCCGGCGTACACTGTTCGGACCATCCTGGATTCGAGACGCCGGATGGGGGTCTCCAATATCTCGTGGAGTGGGAGGGGTGCGGTCCGGAGGAGCGGTGCTGGGTGCCGAGGAGGGACATTCTGGATCCGTCCCTGCTGACCGAATTCCATCGTGGTCATCCTACGCGCCCTGCTCCGCGTCCTCCTGGTCGTCCCGAGGCCGGGCGGCGCACGGCTGGATCCACGCCGTCAAGGGGGGGTACTGTCACGGTTTCGGCCGAGGCGCCCCTCCTCCTTGTTCGGGCAGGTTTCGGCGGTCGTCGTCTCCGGAGTACTAGCTGCCACCGCTCTATGTTTCTTGTTTGATTGGTTTTGTCTGTTTGTCACACCTGTTTTGTGTTATGTCTCAATTAGCACCCTATTTAGTTTCCTTGTTGTTAGTTAGGTGTTGTGTGTAATTGTTCCATGTCGTGTTGCTGCGCTGCATGTATTTTGGTGCGCTATTTTGTGCTTTCTTCCTTGTTTGTGTTTTAGGAGTAGTTTACGCACTTGTTGATTGCGCCCGTTTGACTACGCCTGTGCGCGCTTTTCTCGCTTCCGGGCTGGTTTTGGATATTTATTGTGATATCTACTAAAGTATTTTTGTTGGACTTTACTTCTGCCTCCTGCGCCTGATTCCACACCACACCTACCATAGCAACTCCTGACATTCGCACTGTTTTGCGTATTCGCTCGCCTCCTTTTTGTTGAGGCCCATTGGATTTGTATTTTGCTCCTGTGACTATTAAAGTCAGATCAACTAAGCTTCTGTGTCCTGCGCCTGACACCAACACCGCATCCACATCAGCCCCTGACAGAACAACACACCATACAATGGAGTCAGCAGGAGCAGCGGCGGCGACCGAGTCGCTGGAGGACCGGGTCAGTTGCCAGGACGCCATGATCCAGAAACTCGGCTCCGCCATGCAGGAGGTAATGAACACCCTGCGCCGATGGGAAAGGGGAGGCGTGCCCACACCTCCTCCTACATTACCACCACCATCGGCCAGCCCCACCAGACCAGCTCCGGAATCCAGTGGGATTCGGCTCTCGCTCTGTGAGTAATTTAGCCTTAAGAGTTTTTCTTCACGTCTGACTCAGAGAGAGAAAGCACCTGATTGTCTGGAAGAGCAAAAGTCTTCATGGATGACTTGGTATTATCGCCTCGAAGCGAGCATAGAATGTGTTCAGCTCTTCTGATCAGGAGGTGTTGGTGGATATCGCACAGCTGGATTGGCCTTTGCAGTCTGTGATAGTCTGCAGTCCTTGCCACAAGCGATGCAAGTCTGTTGTCAAACATCAATTCAAGTTTGAGTCTGTATTGTCTTCTTGCATCCCTAATGGATTTGAGGAGCTCGTACCTGTTTTCCTTGTATGCGTTGAACACCACCAAGACATCGGGGTTCGTTCTGCGGATATTGAATGCTGCAGAATGGGCTCTCATCATTGTACGGATTTCTACGTTCATCAAGCGTTTTTGGTTGGGGTATATCCAAATTATTATTGTGTGTACATCAACACATTTCCTAATGAAGCCTGTGACTGACGATGTATATGAACATTTCTGGATTCGGCTCTCGCTCCCAAGGGAGTATGATGGCACCGCAGCCGGGTGTCAGGGGTTCCTCCTTCAGGTGGAACTCTACCTGGCCACCATACACCCGGCGCCCTCGGGATACGAGAGCGTTTCCGCCCTCATCTCCTGTCTCTCCGGCAAGGCGTTGGAGTGGGCCAACGCCGAATGGAGGGAATAGACGCCCGCCACCATCACCTACGCGGAGTTCTCCCGCCGCTGCAGGGCAGTTTTCGATCACACTCCTGAGGGTAAAGCGGGCGGGGGAGTGTCTGTTCCACCTCCGACAGGGGAAGAGGAGCGCACATAGGTTCGCCCTGGATTTCCGGACTCTAGTGGCGGATGCGGGGGTGGAATGAGAGGGCCCTCATCGATCACTATCGGTGTAGCCTGCGTGAGGACGTTAGGTCGTGAGCTGGCCTGCAGGGACACCAAACTGTCCTTCGACCAGCTAGTGGACATCTCTATCCTTCTGGATACCCTGCTGGCCACCCTCGGATGTCCCGAGATGGGGCCGTCCATTCCATCCCCCAGCACCTCCGAGCCGAGCCCAATGGAGCTCGGGGGTGCTGGTGCTAGAGAGAGTAGGAGAGAGAACCCGAAGCGGGGCCGTCCCCTGCACCAGCTGTGGCCGTAGAGGACACACTGCGGCTAGGTGCTGGGGAGGGTCTCCAAGGAATCGAGGCAACAGGTCGCGCACTGGGGGAGTCATTTCAGGTGAGTAGGCGCCCCCACTCACCCAGAGCTCTCTGTTGTTCACTTGTGTATACCTGTGGTATTTCCTCAGGTTGCATCTCATTCCCAGCATAAGGCGCTAGTCGATTCAGGCGCAGCTGGGAATTTTATTGATCGGAAATTTTGTTCTAAGTTAGGGATTCCCCCTCCTGCCCGTTGATGCACCCTTTCCTGTCCATGCCCTAGATAGCCGCCCGTTGGGATCTGGGTTGATTAGGGGAGGTCACAGCGCCACTAAAGATGAAGACGCAGGGGGTCATGAGGAGATTATTCAGTTGTACCTCATTGACTCTCCTGCGTATCCCGTGGTGCTGGGGCTTCCTTGGTTAATCACCCATGACCCCACCATTTTGTGGCAACAGAGGGCTCTCAAGGAATGTTCTGTCCAGTGTGTTGGGTGATGTTTAGGTGTTTCCGTTGGGGCGACCACGGTGGAGAGTCCGAACCAAGTGCCCGCAATGCACATTCCCCCTGAGTATGAGGATTTGGCACTCGTGTTCAGCAAGATGAGAGCGACGCGATTGCCACCTCATAGACAGGGAGATTGTGCGATAAACCTCCAGACAGGTGCGGCACTTCCGCGGAGCCATGTGTATCCTCTGTCTCAAGAGGAGACGGCGGCTATGGAAACCTACATAGCTGAGTCCCCGAGACAAGGATACATACGGCCCTCCACTTCCCCTGCGTCCTCGAGTTTCTTTTTTGTGAAGAAGAAGGATGGAGGTTTGCGCCCGTGTATTGATTATCGTAGTCTCAATCAGATCACTGTGAAATACAGTTACCCTCTACCTCTGATTGCGAGTATGACTGAATCATTACGCGGAGCGCGTTTCTTCACAAAACTGGATCTCAGGAGCGCTTATAACTTGGTGCGCATTAGGGAGGGAGATGAATGGAAGACGGCATTTAGTACCACCTCAGGTCATTATGAGTATCTTGTCATGCCATACGGTTTAATGAATGCTCCTTCAGTCTTCCAATCATTTGTGGACGAGATATTCCGGGACCTGCATGGGCAGGGAGTGGTAGTGTACATTGACGACAGAGGACATTGATGAGAGGACATGAGTGTACATTGATGAGAGGACATGAGTAGCATACTGTGTCTCACCTAACCTAACAATGTTCTTAAGATTTTCTTTTCATGGGTGAAGATAACTCTGCCCAACTGAGTAGGATAATCTGAGTATTGTCTGTGCCCTGGAGACTATGTGATGGCAAAAGACTACAGAAGAAAGAGCTGGAAAGACCCTATGTGGAGGGGCCTGTACCAGGTGTTGTTGGCTACCTTAATAATGGTAAAAGTGGTGGAGTAGATACTTAGATTCATGTTTCCCACTATAGGAGTGTTCCAACCTCAGCCATTGGGTAGCATTGTTGTCTTTTGTGTGTGTCTGTGCTTGTGTCTTTGCAGCAGTAACTCTGAGCTTCCCTATGGGTAGGCTGATTGAAGGACACTTTTCACAGACAGATGTCGATAGATTGAGAGGGACTTTGGCTGATCCGGAGACCCTAGTGACGGGGGAAGGTTAACAACTGAAGTGACCATACACATCGTTGTCCAGGTTATACCAACGATGGTACGGATAGAGGGGAGTATCGGGTATCATCTTAACCATTGTACCAGAGTGAGGGAACTGATGATTAAGAGACTTTAAGGACCTTCCAGACCGCCGAGAGATTCCAGACCACCGAGAGATTCCAGACCTCCAAGACGCACCAGATATCCTTATCATTGATTTCTCTACACTTGACTAGTTACCTGATTTGATTTGATTTGAGAATAAGGGGAATGGAGTACTGATAAAAATAAAGAGCAGAAGAACAAGACATAGAAGGGATATAGACAGGATTAGAATGTATATTCTTGCACAGGCAGGAACCATAACTAAAAATACAGGAAGGGATCACTGTTAAAATACAAGGGTTAAAATATTATTGGTGTGTGAGAAACCAGCACAAAGAGTATGGGTAAGTCACATGGGGTAGTGTGACCTTAAGATAATGAAAGAAAGAGACAGGTGAATCATAGACATAAGGAGAACAGTCCAAGACTTAGATAAACAATTTTATGTAGTATTTGGTGTTAGATTTCCAGGGGGAAGTGGTATTGGAGTAGTTATTCCTTGGGAAAGTGCATTAAACCCTGTATATGTTAGAGCTATACCAAATACAGAAGAAAGGGAATTGAAGGAGCCGTTAAACAATGATTGATATAGATGAGTACAATATCTTATATTACAATTAAATAAAGAAAATAGTCTAATATGCACCACATCTCCGTTTAAAGAATTAACAGTAGTTCAAAATCTTCACAGTTACTAGGACTGTGTTATGATTCAACTACAACTTTTGTCATATGAGGAACTCGGAAAGACCATATTGGCCAGCAGAATGTTTGTAATATTTAGGAAATCCTAAATATAAACAATTTTATGATCAACCAGGATGAGGAGAGAAGTGTAAGCAATTGTTAGAATAGGAACAAGGAAAGGGAAACACCAGAGTAATGTCAAATAGAGTGTGAGCAAAAATATAGGAATGTTACAATAAAACAATTGGGTTATATAATTTGGGAGAATGTGAAACATAATGATTTGTCATGTAGACAATGTTAATAGGGATGTTTTGGATTGGAAATTAACTCAACTGAACTGTTATGATCTGTCCTTTCCTGAGATTACTACGGATGGTGTCGTAATGCATTGCAGAGATCATTTGGCCCAGAACGGTGTAAACCTCAATAAAAACCAAAAATCCTCTACTCGGCTGAAGAGGAACAACAAAGGCGTTGAAGACGTTCCTGTCCGACACCACTTCTGCCAGGAGACCTGAATCCAGCATCAAATCAAAGCAATCAATTGCCTTCTCTTTTGTGCCTTTTCTTTCAAGAATGTGAGGAATGAGGTCTATGCAAATGCAACGTTCTTCCTAGTTTGGGTATACTGGTTTGCACATGGACAAAACAGAATGGTGGCGGTTCAGGTGTGACATTGGAATTGGGACATTGCTATGGGCAATCCAAGATGAACTATGAAGCTATCTGAAGAACATAATGAAGACACCAGAAGATTGAGTGCCGGTAGAGGAAGGGAGTGTTAGTTGAGGTAGTATGTTGATTAAGGAGGTATTATACACTACTAAATTTATAGTAATTTGGACAATGCATTGAGGTACTGATCTGTTGTAATTCTCGTTATGAGGAAGTTAATGCTAGAATTATTATAATATAAATATACATTCGGCCAGTGTCAATATGTGACAAGGTGAGAGTTTTAACTTTGAATGATGGAACAAAGGTGACTAATTAAGAATTGTCATTCTAAAGTTGTTTTGGGTAATTAATTTGATTATGATTATAAATTATAAGTGGACTAATTGATCTGAATAAGTTATTAATATTAATGCCTAATGATGTTGACATTGCAATTAATGGATTAGATATTGACATTGATTATTTTGATTGTTATAATACATGTTATATGGGAAAAAAATATTATGTAAGCTAAAGATGTTGACACCATTCTTAACATGTCCTAGATATTATTGTTAAGATAAAGTAGCATATGTTAGGATACTAATACATATGAGAAAATGCTACAATTAAACAGAAGTGGGGAGCAATGTTTACAAAGATGGCAATAATGATAGGAATATCACTTGTAGTAATGGGAGTAGTGTTTTGCTGTATACTACCTCTGTTAAAATAATTTGTTGATCCAAACCACAGTAAAACAAATAACTGTACAGATCATTGTTACTAGTTCAGCCAAAGAAATACACCCAGTTCAGGGAGCTCCAGGACAGTATGTAAATGAATATGGGACATTTTGTAAACTTAAGGGAGGACCAATGGATTGTCCATTTGGGAATTCTGAATGTTTGAATGGAGTTGTTCCTGGGGGTGGATGGGCTTGCCATGGTTACAAAGCCCAACGGAAAATGTGGAGGTTAATTTAGAGGAAAACCTTCTAGACTTGTAATCAATACCTGACTGGGCTATGGGTCCTCATCAGGATGGGTCAAGTAATGAGGAAGATATATTGGTTTCAATATATGCATATGAAAAGTAACCACATATGGCAAGGTTAGAAATAAGGAAATGCACATGCTTATATTCATTTATACAATTAATAGTTGTATTGTTGGGACATTGTTGGAATGTCCCATAGGGGGGATTATATGGTATTATTTTATGTATCATTAAGGCAAAAGTAGGGAGAGGTCAAAGGTAAAATAATAATATTAGTAATAAACATGATTATGTTTAAATGAATGTATGTGCTCTGTCGCAGGGGCTCTCAAACTGTGGCCCATGGGCTTGTTATGGACACATGGTATGCATTACCATAGTTCTTTTTTAAGAAGGGGCCTAAGCCACGCAGCCAATAGAATGATAGAATGAGAGGCTTCATATAGATCCTTTTGGAGTGGACATTGTGTGACAGCTGGACGTTGAAAAAGAAGGGTGGTGCAGAACTAAAATAAGTTAGGAATGTACGCATGTTTGTTCATTTGTGTGTATATAAGAGATCTCTAAGCCAGAGAGAGAAAGTTGTTCCATGGAGCAAGCTCGGCTTTGTTATGCAATAAAGTCTAAATTCTTGGATTCACAAGCTCTGGTGTCTTGCGAGATATTTTTGAGTTGATTAATTATTAGCCAAATATTTCTACGACACCGCGCGTCATGGGGGGGTACTGTCACGAATTCCACCGAGGAAGCTCTATCCTCCTTGTTCGGGCAGGCTTCGGCGTTCGTCGTCCCCGGAGTACTAGCTGCTACCGTTTGATGTTGTTTGGTCTTGTCTGATTAGTGCACCTGTTCCATATCTCGTATTGATGTCACCTATACGTTTCCTTTGGTTTTGTTTGTAGTTGTACGCCTGTCCGTTGGTGTAGGTTATTAGTTTTGTTGTTAGTGCTTTTCGCACTGTTTTGCGTATTCGCTCGCCTCCTGTTTGTTGAGGCCCGTTGGATTTGTATTTTGCTCCTGTGACAATTAAAGTCAGATCAACTAAGCTTCTGTGTCCTGCGCCTGACTCCAACACCGCATCCACATCAGCCCCTGACATAATTTTGGGTTTTGAACTAGCGCTCAATTGACTCCCATTCCCTCCTGGAGAGATCTCCTTGTTCCAGAATGCACTGCGCAGCCCTTTGACAACATACAAAATGGGCATTAATACGATTCCAATGGAGTTTCCCCATCTCCTCAAAAGTATCTCTGGCCTGTACCACACATTGCTGCAACGCACCAATATTGGATGCCAGCCGCTGAAAAACCACAGGGGACACCGGTACACAGTGTCCTTTGCCCCTGCCTGCCGAGCACTGCTTTGCCTCAGTTTTGTAAACATTATGGTGAGGGACATAGATAGCTAATGTAATCAACCCAACTCTCACGTGGCACAACCGGATAGTGAATACCCTCGCTTTAACGTTAAAATAACAGCGGAAAAGCAGGACATTAGCAACATCAAGGTTAGAGAGCACGGCATGTAGTAAACGCAGTCTCCAACCTCTGTAGAATTGCCAACTGAAGTGTGATGAGCAATTCTGACCATGAACATTGAGTGGTGAGCTCCCAGCACCTGCTCGAGTAGAATGACTCAAGTGGGTGCTACGTGGTGTGTGGCTATCGAGCGAACCATCTACAAAGCCGGAAGACAGAACTTGAGGGGAAAGCGTAGTGTTGCTGAGGATGCAGCTCAGATCTGACAGTTCATCATCCGCTCTTGATAACATCTGAACTACGTCAACGCCCAGAGAAATTACCATCCTGACATTTAAAATTGTTTAAATGACTAATGTTGGTGTTGACTGCTATGTGCTTCATACAACTTAATATAGATCGTTAACGCTGTAATATATCACTTTTTGGGCAACTTGACCAAATCACAGAAATGGGTTGTAGATCTGTCCCTCAATGAAAGAACGTCTAAGCGGTACATCTGTTGTGCGCTGTCTATGCATAGTTTTATACACCGGCATCAGCTGAAAAACAAGTTTGTTATAAAACTATTTCACAGCCGGTTGAGACAGTACAACAATACTTGTTTTGTTAAACTGAAATTAGGCAAACCAGAATAGGGACCGTCGTTGTGGTGCTCCGCTCATCCCCAATAAAAGCGGCATTTCACACCTCATGCTAACATTTGTTTCATGTGATCAAGGTTTGGAGAGTCTACACGTTGTATTAAAACTTCTTAACCGTCCATGTCCACATTCTGACCAGATTATTTAGTGCCGTGTGACATGACATTCCCAAAATAATATGGATTAAGTCCATTAGGCCTACTGAGGTCATAAGTCAACGGTTCTACCTGGCAATGATTTTAGAGGCAGGTATAATTGATTTGACCGTCCAGATCAGTTCACACTTGATAGAGATCCAGACAAAATGCGTGCTTGACTACAGCCGGAGGTCGTCAGGAAGAGCTGATCACAATGAGTATTTTACTAGTCTACAACTGTGGGCAGAGAATATGGACATCAAGACAAAGAACACATGTTAGTGCCAGGTGTAAATGAGTCTTCAGTGAACAGTGTAAGAGAGAATACAGGACACATGTTCAGTAATATTGGTGTGACAGTAGACATTTAGTAATATAGAACTAAAGACACCAAGTCTTGGATTCATGCTGCTTAGTTTAATTCAGACCAACCACCACAGTTCAGAATTGTTTAAGAAACGCTTTAGCACAAAAGGCACAGGTTTACAATGATTTGAAGTTGATTTTGGGGGTTGGAGGAAAATAAACTGATCCACTCGATGAAGAAATCCCAGAAGCCTTTAGGTTCATCAGGGAAGATATCCTGCAAGACAAACATTTCAGTCAGCACCAGCATTCAAGATCCCAGTCATGTGTGCGAGCATGTATATAACTCACATTTAGTCACAGGTGTAAGCCACCTCCAGGTACTTATAGGTTCCGACACAGGGGTCTCCAAACACGGAGTTGGATGCCGGGACGACACACTGGCTCTTCCCATCACACCTGTGTTTAAAATACAGGTAGAGGTTATCACTACAGCCAATGAGTGTACAGGTAAATACACACCGTTGGTTCCCGTACCTTTGTGCCATCTTACTGGTGGTGGATTGGCTGAGGCAGTTGGTGTTGGTGAGTTGGTTATCGGGGCGCCCAATGGAACACACGTTGCGTTGACGACGACCATAGTTGGCACTCTGGATATGGATCTTACCTTCATCTGAGGGAGACGAGGAGGAGGAAGAGAGATGAAGAAAAGGCAGAAGGCCAAGGCTGGGTGTTTGTGTGGGCTAGAGACCAATATACACAACACCACATGAGAACGGAGAGGATACCGTACTGTAGTGTTGACCTGCTTACCACATTGTAGTTGAGAATCAGAGCCTTCACATATGGTGCTGCTTACTGCAAGGACAAACAGGAGTTACACCACACTGGCCTGACAAATAAAGGCATACTATGGCTTGGTGAAGTGATTAATTAATGTTTAGCCATAAACAGAGTTGTAGAAAGTTAAATGCATTATCTTCAACCGTTGCACTGTGGTTTAAGCTCCTTATGAGACGTCGTCATCTCAAACTGCTCAGAATGTGAGAGCAAACTGGTTAAAATTAGCTAGTCGTACCGCTAGACCAAAGCTATATTTCTATACAATTTGTGCCCGTAACGTCTGAATAGCTATAAATGAGATTTGAGCTAGCTAATGTTGGTTGAAACAGATGTTCACTGTTACACCAGATGAAGTGCGCGCAAGAATCAACTAAGCCACAATGTAAAGGAGACCTGTGTGGTACGACTACCCATCGTTCTTACCATGTGCTAACTGGCTAATTGAGTTAGATATGTACATATAACTAGGAATAAAGTGACGGGGAGTGGGTAGAAGACTGCTGGTTCCAGACTTGGTGCCGCGGTACCACTTGCCATGCAGTAGGACTTGGGTGGCTGGAGTCATTGAAAATGTAGGGCCTTCTGACAACGCATGGTATAGAGGTCCTGATGTCAGGGAGCGCGGTCTCAGTGATGTACTGGGCCGTACGCACTACCCTCTGTAGCGCCTTGCGGTTGGATGCCAAGCAGTTGCCATACCTAGTGGTGATACAGCCAGTCAAAATGCTCTCAATGGTGCAGCTGTAGAACTGAGGATCGGAGGGCCAATACCAAATATTTTTAGCCTCCTGGGCAGGGGGGAGAAGAGGCATTGTCGTGCCCTCTATACTACTGGTGCATGGACCATGATGGATTCTTAGTGATGCGGACATTGAGGAACTTGAAGCTCTCGAAAAGCTCCATTACATCCCAGTCGATGAAAATGGGGGCGTGGTCGGCCTGTTTCCTGTAGTCCACAATCATCTTCGTCGACGTTGAGCGAGAGGTTGTCATTCTGGCGCCACACTGCCAGGTCTCTGACCTCCCTGTAAGCTATGCTAACGAAAGTTGTTGCCGGCTACTTTGTTCCATAACCACCGTTTGTGGGCTAGCTAGGGTTAGTTAGGAAGTGAGGGTGGTGTAAAAGTGGAGAAAAGAAAAGGGCATGTATTAAAACACATGGTGGCCATAAAACAAAGTTCACAAGCTGGTCCCATTGGTGACCCAACCCATTCTATGGCTTTGCTAGCCATCAGCAGAGTGCGCTCTTTCACCGAAGTATTAAACAATATCCCAACATACCTCAGTCATACAGATATTCAATTTAACGATATTGGTGCCCACCACCAAGTATTATTAGCACAGACTGACTTGCTACTTGCTGTTGGACACAGGAGTATTTGGTGTCCAGGTACTTATAGGTTCCGACACAGGGGTCTCCAAAAACAGAATTGGATGCCGGGACGACACACTGGCTCTTCCCGTCACACCTGTGTGTCAAAGACAGGTAGTGGTCATCACTACAGCCAATGGGTGTCTACAGGTAAATACACACCACAGGTTCCAGTACCTTGCTGCCATCTTACTGGTGGTGGATTGGCTGAGGCAGTTGGTGTTGGTGAGTTGGTTAGCGGGGCGCCCAATGGAACACACGTTGCGTTGACGACGACCATAGTTGGCACGCTCGATATGGATCTTACCTCTATCTGAGGAAGAGACGGACAACGAAAAGATGGATAAGGAACGAAGGAGAGCCAAGGGTGGGCATCTTTGGTGTAGGTAATCTACAGTATAAAACACAGGTGATAGCTGAGTATATACACTGTTCAGTAGTGTTGACTAGCTTACCACATTGTAGTAAAGCATCAGAGCCTTCACATGTGATGCTGCGTGCTGCCAGGACAAATAAACAGGAGTTACACACCACTCACATTAGCTTGGTGTAGTAGCATCATCATTATTATTATTACACACAGTACCTCCATCCGTTAGTGCACAGGAAGCTGCAACCAGCACTGAAACAACATCACACAGCCAGTTCAGCAACAATCCACATCATATGCATTTGGACCGTGAAGCTAGAAATGAGCATTTGTCTCCATCCTCAAGCATTTGAGATATTCTAGTGTATTAAAGTAGTCAAGTTTAGCATTTGGTCTCATATTCCATGCATGCAATGTAACTAAACTTGTTAGACGCATTTGTAGTTGGTTATAGATACTTTTTTGCCTAAAAGGAACTGAATGGTTAAGGTTGTCATTTTGAAGATTACAATACTTCTCAACACGTCTACATACATGCAGATGCTACCTTGAATTAATAGTGGTGTGAGGAAGTTAAAGGAACAAAGATTATACCCCATAAAAATACTAACCTCCCCAGTTCTTGATGTGAGGGTTTGACATGTGCCCTTGTAGCCTGTCTCACTCATGCTTTCTTAATCATGGCATTAATTTAAAAGTGTTCAGAAACATCTAGAAAGATAATAACTCCAGTCACTATTGGGCAAAACATACACCAAAACGCAGCCAAAATACCTTGTAGAGTCACATGTTTGATGTAGTCATTGTGTGCTAGGAATATAGGACCAAATACTAATCTTTGGACTACTGTAATATAGCATAGGCAAGTGTCCTAACACTTTTGACCCATTCACAAGGGGGCTCTAGATACAGTGCTTGTTTCTAGACGGTTAAACAGATATGTATTAAAATACCCTCCAATAAAGAGTTCTACCATCATCTCATGAAACATTCAAGCCCTGTCAAATGTCTATTCCCATACTATCAGTCTCCCTCTACATTTCCTGCTGTACTATCAAATTATGGAAATACTGAACTTGAACTTAACGCATCATACTGTAGACATCAAATCATATGACATGTTCATCAAACTCTGAAATACAAATTCAAACATTTAGTGATATGTATTCTAACCTGCATCATATACAGAAGTTGTATACTCACAGGTGACCACCGTCAGTCTGAACATGATGCCAGGTACAAGCGTGGTAGTAGCAGATATGATGAAACTGATGGTAACCTGACCTAATACACCTGGTATTTATGTTATGTGACATGTCTTAATTAACCCAGCTGTATCTATTTTGTGTCCAGGTGCACCTCATTGCAATCAGGGGCTGGGCTTTGCTGGTCTGTACCAGGCTTTTGGGTCAGTCTCATAGAGTTATATAGAAGACTCTAGATGGCTAAAATCCATTTTGGCATGAACATTGCCATTGAGGGCTTCCACCAATTTAAAGTAGTCATCTGGGTGGGGCTTCCTGGTTAAGGAAGAATCACATGGGCCACGTTCAGTTGCAAAACCTTCTCGAGCGTTGCCGATATACATTTCATGAATAGAGCTAACGTATTTCCTGGCAGTAAATCTCCAACTTTGGCTTTATACCTTTTCAAACAACACTATGTGGCAGTGTGCACATTTTAGTTTGTTTGCCAACTCATAGAAATAGTAGAAGAAGAAAATGGACTACTTTTAAATGAATATTGCCTCAATATTATCTTTAATTGAATTTGATTTGATTTGCTTTGAATGGAGCTAGGTATTCCTTTTGTCTAAACGGGATAGGGTAGTGTGCAGTGCGATGCCGATTTCGTCATCCGTGGATCTGTTGGGGCGGTATGCAAATTGTAGTGGGTCTAGGGCAGGGCTCTCCAACCCTGTTCCTGGAGAGCTACCATCCTGTAGGTTTTCAATTCAACCCCAGTTGTAACTAACCTGATTCAGCTTATCAACCAGCTAATTATTAGAATTAGGTGCGTTAGATTAGGGTTGGAGTTAAAACCTACAGGACAGTAGCTCCAGGAAGAGAGTTGAGAGTCATGGTCCGGGTAAGGTGGAGGTGATATGATCCTTAACTAACTTCTCAAAGTACTTCATGATGACAGAACTGAGTGCTATTGGGCTATAGTAATTTGGTATTTTCTTAGGGTCCCCATTAGCTGTTGCAAAAGCAGCAGCTACTCTTCCTGGGGTCCACACAAAACATGAAACATGACATAATACAGAACATTAATAGACAAGAACAGCTCAAGGACAGAACTACATATATTTTATTTTAAAGGCACACAAAGCCTACATATGAATGCATACACACAAACTATCTAGGTCAAATACGGGAGAGGAGTTGTGCCGTGAGGTGTCGCTTTATCTGTTGTTTGAGACCAGGTTTGCTGTTTATTTGAGCAATATGAGATGGAACTTAGTTCCATGCAGTAATTGCTCTGTATATTACTGTACGCTTTCTTGAATTTGTTCTGGATTTGCGGACTATGAAAAGACCCCTGGTGGCATGTCAGGTGGGGTATGTGTCAGAGCTGTGTGTAAGTTGACAATGCAAACAATTTGGGGTTTTCAACACGTCTAATTTAAAAAGAAGATGTGATGCAGTTAGTCTCTCCTCAACTCTTAGTCAAGAGAGACTGGCATGCATAGTATTTAAATCAGCCCTCTGATTAGTTCAGTTACCTTTGCTTTCATGGGTACAGGAACAATTGTGGATATCTTGAAGCAAATGGGGACAACAGACTGGGATAGGGAGATATTGAATATGTCCAGTACCCTGCCCTGAACCTTAGTCACTGTTACTGGCCGGCAATCACCCGGTACTCTACCCTGCACCTTAGATGCTGCTGTACTATGTACAAAGCAGTGGAGGCTCCTCAGAGGAGGAAGGGGAGGACCATCGTCCTCAGTGAATTTCATTAAAAATAATATTGTAAAACATTTTAAAAGTTATCCTTTTTAGATAAAACTGTACTAAATATAATCACGTCACCAAATAATTGATTAAAACGCACTGTTTTGCAATGAAGGTCTACAGTAGCCTCAACAGCACTCTGTAGGGTAGCACCATGGTGTAGCTGGAGGAAAGCTAGCTTCTGTCCTCCTCTTGGTACATTGACTATAATACAAAACCTAGGAGGCTCATGGTTTTCACCCCCTTCCATAGACTTTCACAGTAATAATGACAACTTCCGGAGGATGTCCTCCAACAAATCAGAGCTCTTGCAGGATGAACTGACATGTTGTCCACCCAGGATCAGAGAATGAATCTAGTACTGAAAGCATAAGCTACAGCTAGCTAGTACGGCAGTGCATAAAATGTGGTGAGTAGTTGACTCAAAGAGAAAGACAGTAGTTGAACAGTTCTGAACAAATTAATTTATTCCAAAATGAAAGAGAAGCAAGATAGAAATACTCAGTTTTTTTCACTTTCAGTTTCACTTACTTAGCTAGCAAATGCAGCTACTGAAACACCCTGCTCAAACAGTGACATGCTATGTTAGCTAGCTGGCTATAATAATAATAATAATATGCCATTTAGCAGACGCTTTGCGTGCATACATTTTTGTGTATGGGTGGTCCCGGGGATCGAACCCACTACCTTGGCGTTACAAGCGCCGTGCTCTACCAGCTGAGCTACAGAGGACCATATGACTTTCCAACACAACACTGGAACTCTTCCAAGTCAAGGTAAGCTTTTGGTTTTACAAATGTATTGCCACCGGGGCCCGCCAGTGTAACTGCTTACTTAGTGTACACTGATACGTTACTGCATGATTGTAGCGGGTTTACTAATGCATTGGTTCTATTAGCTATGCTGACTATGACGTGACTTTAGCTAATATGGTGACAACGATGTAGGCTGTGTGTAGCGGTTTGGCTTGGAAGGGTTTTTTCGCCTGGTCACATACAGCTGATGTGTTGTGCATTGAAGTCCACAAGCAAAGGGAAGAGGTGAGAGGAGAGCGCATAGATGCGAGAATGAATACAACGTGGCTGCTATGAAAGTGAACTGTGTTTACAAGTGATCAGGGGTGTATTCAATCCGCCGATTCTGTTGAAAAACATTTCTTATACGGAAGCAAACGGAACAAAATGGGGACAAACATACCTGAATTTGTCCAATAGAAACTCTTGTTTGCAACTGTTGGACTAATGATTACACACTATTTCAGCTAGATGCAGGCAAAAGTGTGCAAGGCGGTATTGTCTGTCACCTCACATTTGTCTCTCGAACTTTGTGCCTCAATTTGTCGGGGCATGGTCAAAAGTGTTCCACAGGGATTCTGGCCCATTTTGACTCCAACGCTTCCCACATGTATCAAGAGATGTGGTGGACCATTCTGGATACACACAGGAAACATTTGAGCATTTATATATATATATACACACACAAACATTTACATTTTTACATTTTACATTTACGTCATTTAGCAGACGCTCTTATCCAGAGCGACTTACAAATTGGTGCATTCACCCTATAGCCACTTCACAATTTATTTTTTATTTTATTTTCTTTTCTTTTAGGGGGGGTAGAAGGATTACTTTATCCTATCCCAGGTATTCCTTAAAGAGGTGGGGTTTCAAATGTCTCCGGAAGGTGGTGAGTGACTCCGCTGTCCTGGCGTCGTGAGGGAGCTTGTTCCACCATTGGGGTGCCAGAGCAGTGAACAGTTTTGACTGGGCTGAGCGGGAACTATGCTTCCGCAGAGGAAGGGGAGCCAGCAGGCCAGAGGTGGATGAACGCAATGCCCTCGTTTGGGTGTAGGGACTGATCAGAGCCTGAAGGTACGGAAGTGCCATTCCCCTCACAGCTCAATAGGCAAGCACCATGGTCTTGTAACAGATGCGAGCTTCAACTGGAAGCCAGTGGAGTGTGCGGAGGAGCGGGGTGACGTGAGAGAACTTGGGAAGGTTGAACACCAGACGGGCTGCGGCATTCTGGATGAGTTGTAGGGGTTTAATGGCACAGGCAGGGAGCCCAGCCAACAGCGAGTTGCAGTAATCCAGACGGGAGATGACAAGTGCCTGGATTAGGACCTGTGCCGCTTCCTGTGTAAGGCAGGGTCGTACTCTCCGAATGTTGTAGAGCATGAACCTGCAGGATCGGGTCACCGCCTTGATGTTAGCGGAGAACGACAGGGTGTTGTCCAGGGTCACGCCTAGGCTCTTCGCACTCTGGGAGGAGGACACAACGGAGTTGTCAACCGTGATGGCGAGATCATGGAACGGGCAGTCCTTCCCCGGGAGGAAGAGCAGCTCCGTCTTGCCAAGGTTCAGCTTGAGGTGGTGATCCGTCATCCATACTGATATGTCTGCCAGACATGCAGAGATGCGATTCGCCACCTGGTTATCAGAAGGGGGAAAGGAGAAGATTAGTTGTGTATCGTCAGCGTAGCAATGATAGGAGAGGCCATGTGAGGATATGACAGAGCCAAGTGAATTGGTGTATAGGGAGAATAGGAGAGGGCCTAGAACTGAGCCCTGGGGGACACCAGTGGTGAGAGCATGTGGTGCGGAGACAGCTTCTCGCCACGCCACTTGGTAGGAGCGACCGGTCAGGTAGGACGCAATCCAGGAGTGAGCCGCGCCAGAGATGCCCAGCTCGGAGAGGGTGGAGAGGAGGATCTGATGGTTCACAGTATCAAAGGCAGCAGACAGGTCTAGAAGGACAAGAGCAGAGGAGAGAGAGTTAGCTTTAGCAGTGCGGAGAGCCTCCGTGACACAGAGAAGAGCAGTCTCAGTTGAATGACCAGTCCTGAAACCTGACTGGTTTGGATCAAGAAGGTCATTCTGAGAGAGATAGCAAGAGAGTTGGCTAAAGACGGCACGCTCAATAGTTTTGGAAAGAAAAGAAAGAAGGGATACTGGTCTGTAGTTGTTGACATCAGTGGAATCGAGTGTTGGTTTTTTGAGAAGGGGTGCAACTCTCGCTCTCTTGAAGACGGAAGGGACATGGCCAGCGGTCAAGGATGAGTTGATCAGCGAGGTGAGGTAGGGGAGAAGGTCACCGGAGATGGTCTGGAGAAGAGAGGAGGGGATGGGGTCAAGCGGGCAGGTTGTTGGGTGGCCTGCAGTCACAAGTCACAATATTTTATCTGGAGAGAGGGAGAAAGAAGGTCAAAGCATAGGGTAGGGCAGTGTGAGCAGGACCAGCAGTGTCATTAGACTTAACAAACGAGGATCGGATGTCGTCAACCTTCTTTTCAAAGTGGTTGACGAAGTCATCCACAGAGAGGGAGGAGGGGGGGGGGAGGAGGATTCAGCAGGGAGGAGAATGTGGCAAAGAGCTTCCTAGGGTTAGAGGCAGATGCTTGGAATTTAGAGTGGTAGAAAGTGGCCTTAGCAGCAGAAACAGATGAAGAAAATGTAGAGAGGAGGGAGTGAAAAGATTCCAGGTCGGCAGGGAGTTTAGTTTTCCTCCATTTCCGCTCCGCTGCCCGGAGCTCTGTTCTGTGAGCTCGCAATGAGTCATCAAGCCACGGAGCTGGAGGGGAGGACCGAGCCGGCCGGGAGGATAGGGGACACAGAGAGTCAAAGGATGCAGAAAGGGAGGAGAGGAGGGTTGAGGAGGCAGAATCAGGAGATTGGAGGGAGAAGGATTGAGCAGAGGGGAAGAGATGATAGGATGGAAGAGGAGAGAGTAGTGGGAGAGAGAGAGCGAAGGTTGCGGCGGCGCATTACCATCTGTGTAGGGGCAGAGTGAGTAGTGTTGGAGGAGAGCAGAGAGAAAAAGGATACAAAGTAGTGGTCGGAGTCATGGAGGGGAGTTGCAGTGAGATTAGTAGAAGAGCAGCATCTAGTAAAGATGAGGTCAAGCGTATTGCCTGCCTTGTGAGTAGGGGGGGAAGGTGAGAGGGTGAGGTCAAAAGAGGAGAGGAGTGGAAAGAAGGAGGCAGATAGAAATGAGTCAAATGTAGACGTAGGGAGGTTGAAATCCCCCAAAACTGTGAGGGGTGAGCCATCCTCAGGAAAGGAGCTTATCAAGGCGTCAAGCTCATTGATGAACTCTCCAAGGGAACCTGGTGTCAGGGGTGGAGTGTAGTGGGATGTGGAATCACACGCAGGACACAGAGATATAAATCCAAAGCTCTTTTAGTGAAGTCCGTAGTGCACGCCAAAACCGGCAACAGGCCACAGGCGACAACAAACACACACTAGACAGTCAAAGTAAGTATGCACAACGTGCAGGACTCTCTATTACAACCCGAAAATAAGAGAGAACAAAATACAGAGGACCAAACAACCACACGACAGCAGAACAATTACACACAACCCCTGACCTAACACAAGGGAACTAAATAGGGTGCCTAATGATACTAAACAACGAACAGGTGTGACAAACAGACAAAACCAATCAAACAAGAAACATCGAACGGTGGCAGCTAGTACTCCGGAGACGACGACCGCCGAAGCCTGCCCGAACAAGGAGAAAGGGCCGCCTCGGCCAAAACCGTGACAGTACCCCCCCCTTGACGTGCGGCTCCAGCCGTGCGCCGCCCCCGGCCTCGGGGACGACCAGGAGGACGCGGAGCAGGGCGCGTAGGATGACCACGATGGAATTCGGTCAAAAGAGACGGGTCCAGGATGTCCCTCCTCGGCACCCAGCACCGCTCCTCCGGGCCGTACCCCTCCCACTCCACGAGATATTGGAGACCCCCCATCCGGCGTCTCGAATCTAAGATGGCCCGAACAGTGTGCGCCGGAGCCCCCTCGATGTCCAACGGGGCGGAGGAGTCTCTTCTATCTCAAAGTCCTGGAGTGGACCAGCTACCACCGGCCTGAGGAGAGACACATGGAACGAGGGGTTAATATTTTTGTAATCAATGGGCAGTTGTAACCTGTAACACACCTCGTTCAATCTCCTCAGGACTTTAAAAGGCCCCACAAACTGCCGACCCAGCTTCCGGCAGGGCAGGCGGAGGGGCAGGTTTCTGGTTGAGAGCCAGACTCGATCTCCAGGTGCGTACACTGGCCCCTCACTGCGGTGGAGGTCGGCGCTCGTCTTCTGTCGACGGATGGCTCGCTGCAGATGGACGTGTGCAGCGTTCCACGTCTCCTCCGAGCGCCGCACCCACTCATCCACAGCAGGGGCCTCGATCTGGCTCTCATGCCAAGGTGCCAGGACCGGCTGGTACCCTAACACACACTGGAAAGGGGTTAGTTTAGTGGAGGAGTGGCGGAGAGAGTTCTGTGCCATTTCGGCCCAGGGCACATATCTCGCCCACTCCTCCGGCCGGCCCTGACAATATGACCTCAGAAACCTACCCACATCCTGGTTGACACGTTCGACCTGCCCATTACTCTCCGGGTGGTAACCCGAGGTAAGGCTCACCGAAACCCCCAACCGTTCCATAAACGCTCTCCAGACTCTGGAGGTAAACTGGGGGCCTCGATCAGACACTATATCCTCGGGTACCCCGTAATGCCGGAAGACGTGAGTAAATAGAGCCTCAGCGGTCTGTAGGGCAGTAGGAAGACCCGGCATGGGAAGGAGACGACAGGCCTTCGAGAACCGATCCACAACGACCAGGATGGTGGTATTCCCCTGTGAGGAGGGAAGGTCGGTAACAAAATCCACCGAGAGGTGAGACCAGGGTCGTTGTGGAACAGGCAGGGGTTGTAATTTACCCCTGGGCAAGTGTCTGGGCGCCTTACACTGGGCACACACTGAGCAGGAGGAGACATAAATCCTCACATCCCTGGCTAACGTTGGCCACCAGTCCTTTGTACTAAGGCAGTGCACTGTCCGGCCAATACCTGGATGTCCAGAGGAGGGTGACGTGTGAGCCCAATAAATAAGCCGATCCCGGACCTCGAGCGGGACGTACGTCCGACCCACCGGACACTGTGGAGGGCTAGGGTCGGTGCGTAATGCCCGCTCGATCTCTGCATCGACCTCCCATACCACCGGTGCAACCAGACAAGACTCAGGTAGTATGGGAGTGGGCTCCACGCACCTCTCCTCTGTGTCATACCGCCGAGACAGGGCATCTGCCTTCCCGTTCTGGGACCCAGGGATGTAAGTGATCTTAAACACAAACCGGGCGAGAAACATAGTCCATCGAGCCTGGCGAGGATTCAGTCTCCTAGCTGCCCGAATGTACTCCAGGTTACGGTGGTCAGTCAGAATGAGAAAAGGGTGTTGAGCCCCCTCAAGCCAATGCCTCTACACCTTTAGGGCCTGTACCACGGCTAACAGCTCCCTGTCCCCTATGTCATAATTCCGCTCCGCCGGACTGAGCTTCTTAGAATGAAAAGCACAGGGGTGGAGTTTAGGTGGTGTGCCGGACCGTTGTGAAAGAACATCCCCGATACCGGCTTCCGACGCGTCCACCTCCACTTGGAATGGTAAAGTGGGATCCGGGTGCGCCAGCACTGGAGCCGAGGTAAACAGGTCCTTCAGTCTCCCAAAAGCCCTGTCCGCCTCAGCTGACCACCGCAAGCGCACCGGACCCCCCTTCAGAAGGGACGTTATGGGAGCTGCCACCTGTCCAAAACCCCGGATAAACCTCCGGTAGTAATTCGCAAAACCCAAGAACTGCTGCACCTCTTTAACCGTGGTTGGGGTTTGCCAATTACGCACGGCTGACACACGGTCAACCTCCATCCGCACCCCTGACGCAGACAACTGATAACCCAAAAAGGAGACCGACTCCTGGAAGAACAGACATTTCTTGGCTTTGACATACAGGTCATGCTCCAACAATCTCCTCAATACCCTGTGCACCAGGGCTACATGCTCGGCACGAGTAGAACTGTACACCAGAATATCGTCTATGTACACCACTACTCCCTGCGCCTGCATGTCCCGGAAAATCTAATCCACAAAAGATTGGAAGACTGATGGAGCATTCATTAACCCGTATGGCATGACGAGATACTTGTAATGACCGGAGGTAGTACTAAATGCTGTCTTCCACTCATCGCCCTCTCTAATGCGCACCAAGTTATATGCGCTCCTGAGGTCCAATTTTGTGAAGAACCGTGCCCCGTGTAATGACTCCGTCATAGTCGCAATCAGCGGGAGTGGATAACTATATTTCACAGTCACCTGATTGAGACCGCGGTAATCAATACACGGACGCAAACCTCCATCCTTTTTCTTCACAAAAAGAAGCTCGAGGACGCGGGAGAAGTGGAGGGCCGTATGTATCCCTGTCTCAGAGACTCGGCAATGTACGTCTCCATTGCCCTCTTCTCCTCCTGTGACAAAGGATACACATGGCTCGCTGGGAGCGCAGCTCCTGCCTGGAGGTCTATCGCACAATCCCCCTGTCTATGAGGCGGCAACCGTGCCGCTCTTGTCTTGCTAAACACGAATGCCAAATCCTCATACTCAGGTGGAATGTGCAGTGCGGCCATCTGGTTCGGACTCTCCACCGAGGTCGCCCCTACGGAAACACCCAGACATAGCCCCTAACATTGAGCAGACCACCCTTTAAGAGCCTTCTCTCGCCACGAAATTGTAGGATCATGGGTAATCAACCAGGGAAGCCCCAGTACCACCGGATAAACAGGAGAGTCGATCAGATAGAGTTGAATCGTCTCCTCATGACCCCCCTGCGTCTTCATCCTAAGTGGCGCTGTGACCTCCCTAATCAACCCAGATCCTAACGGACGACTATCTAGGGCATGTACAGGGAAAGGATTATCAACCGGAAGGAGGGGAATCCCTAACTCAACACAGAATTTACGATCTACAAAATTTCCAGCTGCGCCTGAATCTACTAGCGCCTTATGCTGGGAACGAGGTGCAACCTGTGGAAAACAAACAGGTATGGTTATGTGTACGACAGAAAGCTCTGGGTAAGTGGGGCGCCTACTCACCATGGGAGGACTCCCCAATGTGTGGTCTGCCGTCTGCTCCACCAGGGGACCCTCCCCAGCACCTAGCCGCGGTGTGCCCTCCACGGCCACAGTTGGTGCAGGGGACGGCCCCCCTCGGGCTCCTTCTTCTCCCTCCTCTAGCGCCAGCACCTCCGAGCTCCATCGGGCTCGGCTCGGAGGCGCTGGAGGGTGGAATGGGTGACCCCCACCTGGGACGTCCGCGGTTAGCGAGCAGGGTGTCCAGCCGAATGGCCATGTCCACCAACTGGTCAAATGAGAGTGTAGTATCCCTGCACGCCAACTCTCTGCGGACGTCCTCCCTGAGGCTGCAACGAAAGTGGTCTATGAGGGCCCGCTCATTCCACCCTGCATCTGCCGCTAGAGTCCGGAACCCCAGCGCAAACTCTTGAGCGCTCCTCATCCCCTGCCGGAGGTAGAATAGACGCTCCCCCGCCGCCTTCCCCTCTGGTGGATGGTCGAAGACCGCACGGAAGCGGCGGGAGAACTCCGCATAGGTGATAGTGGCGTTGTCTATTCTCCTCCATTCGGCGTTGGCCCACTCCAACGCCTTGCCGGTGAGACAGGAGATGAGGGCGGACACGCTCTCGTGTCCCGAGGGCGCCGGGTGTACGGTGGCAAGGTAGAGTTCCACTTGTAACAGGAACCCCTGACACCCGGCAGCGGTGCCGTCGTACGCCCTCGGGAGCGATAGCCGAATCCCACTGTGTTCCGGTAGTTGGACGGGCGGGCTGACCGATGGTGATGGTGCGGTAGGTGGGGGTGTGGGTACCCCGCTGGTCTCCCATCGATGGAGGGTGTTCATCACTCGGTCCAGGGCGTGCCCGATTTGGTTGATCCGATCTTCTTGACCACGAAGGCGCTCCTCCATGATCTCGGTGGGTGCGGGTGCTCCTGCTGATTCCATCAGATGGTGTGTAATTCTGTCAGGGGTGGAGTGTAGTGGGATGTGGAATCACACGCAGGACACAGATATATAAATCCAAAGCTCTTTTAGTGAAGTCCGTAGTGCACGCCAAAACCGGCAACAGGCAACAGGCGACAACAAACGCACACTAGACAGTCAAAGTAAGTATGCACAACGTGCAGGACTCTCTATTACAACCCGAAAATAAGAGAGAACAAAATACAGAGGACCAAACAACCACACGACAGCAGAACAATTACACACAACCCCTGACCTAACACAAGGGAACTAAATAGGGTGCCTAATGAAACTAAACAACGAACAGGTGTGACAAACAGACAAAACCAATCAAAGAAGAAACATCGAACGGTGGCAGCTAGTACTCCGGAGACGACGACCGCCGAAGCCTGCCCGAACAAGGAGAAAGGGCCGCCTCGGCCGAAACCGTGACACCTGGAGGGCGATAGATGACAAGGATATTAAGCTTAAATGGGCTAGTGACTGTGACAGCATGGAATTCAAATGAGGAGATAGACAGATGGGTTAGTGGAAAAATTGAGAATGTCCACTTGGGAGATATGAGGATTCCTGTGCCACCACCCCGCTGACCAGATGCTCTCGGGGTATGCGAGAACACATGGTCAGACGAGGAGAGAGCAGTAGGAGTAGCAGTGTTTTCAGTGGTAATCCATGTTTCCGTCAGCGCCAAGAAGTCGAGGGATTGGAGGGTAGCATAGGCTGGGATGAAGTCTGCCTTATTGGCAGCAGAACAGCAGTTCCAGAGGCTGCCTGAGGCCTGGAACTCCAGGTGAGTGGTGCGTGCAGGGACCACCAGGTTAGAGAGGCAGCAGCCACGCGGTGTGAGGCGTTTGTGTAGCCTGTGCGGAGAGGAGAGAACAGGGATAGGCAGAGGCATAGTTGACAGGCTGCAGCAAATGGCTACAATAATGCAGAGGAGATCGGAAGGAAATGAACTAAACATCTGGGAAAGGAGAGAGCGGGCCTCCCTCACCAAAACTCCCAAATATAACTCTCCCAACTTCCACCTCAGAAACTATAATTGTTGTAAACTACAGCGGTTCAATGTTTTCTATGAATAGACTAACTCAGCTAGCTAACTAGGCGCAGCACGAATGGCACGAACACACAGAGAGAGCCAAACTAACGTTAACAAGTCACCCATGTCCCGAATTCCCTGAACGACTCGGGCTATCAATATGTAAAAAACAAAACACAAATGTAGGTTATGACTTACCCCTAGCAGCTACTGTTAGCTAGCCAAGTGCAAAGCTAACCACTGAATTGACTCAGCCAGTTCGCGTCTGTTCGCTAGGTCGTTCCAGCTATTGTTTACTAGTAGCTATCCAGGTAGCAACAAGCTAGCTAAATTTCAAGCACAGTAGCCACTTGCTACCTAACGTTAACGGTTCAGACATGAGGTTAGAAAACAGCTGAATGGTAGGCAATTATTGTATGTAATCATTGTAGGCAGCCAGCTGGCGTAATTACAGGCACTCCCAGGCGTGAAATAACTATACCGTTGCTAATTGCTACTCGCCAGCTAGTCCAGGTGGAGGGTTAGCCAGCTAGCTTCGTGCTACGCCCGGCGCCGCCGAATACAGTACTAACCTACAATAATTACATACAACAACCCACGATAACTACCAACAATACCTAACTACAATCTAAATACATATGTAGGTTATGACTTACCCCTAGCAGCTACTGTTAGCTAGCCAAGTGCAAAGCTAGTCACTGAATTGACTCAGCCAGTTCGCGTCTGCTCGCTCGGTCGTTCCAGCTATTGTTTACCAGTTAGCGTTAACGGTTCAGACAATGAGGTTAGAAAACAGCTGAATGGTAGAAAACAGCTGAATGGTAGGCAATTAAGGTATGTAACTATTGTAGGCAGCCAGCTGGCGTAATTACAGGCACTCTCAGGCGTGAAACAACTATACCGTTGCTAATAGTTGCCAGTAATAATAATAATAATAATAATAATATGCCATTTAGCAGACGCTTTTATCCAAAGCGACTTACAGTCATGCATGCATACATTTTTGTGTATGGGTGGTCCCGGGGCTCGAACCCACTACCTTGGCGTTTCAAGCGCCGTGCTCTACCAGTTGAGCTATCCGCCAGCTAGTCCAGGTGGTGGGTTAGCCAGCTAGCTTCTAGCTTCAGCCGAATACAGCTAGCTTCGTGCTCAGCCGAATACAATACTAACCTACAATAATTACATACAACAACCCACAATAACTTCCTACAATACCTAACTACAATCTAAATACATAGTTTTAGCCTTTCTCGACAAAGCCCAAACGATGTATAAAGCCAAGCTTACCCGACGACCTCACCCGACCTCACCCGTCCACCGCAAGCACACAAACGTCATGACTCTCCACGAGAATCCAAATAGGCCAGGTAAGGTTCGAAGTGAATAACTTCAGTCAGATCCCCTCTCACCCGCAGTGGGGGGAAGGAAGGACTAGTGGTGATTAACAGCTCACACCCTGTTGTAAATCAAAGGAGAACATTCAGGCTGCTCCCTCAGGATTAACTAAAGCAATGTTCTTTATTTCAACAGACTTTTTCCCGCTGAAACTTTAGCGCTTTCAAAAGCGAATATTGGAATAATATTCCTACTGTAAAACGTGGGGAATGGTCAGAGGCGATCTGTTTCTTACTCAAAGCGGGCGGCGGTTCGTGTGCCAAGTATGTAATTACTGTAGGTGAGAAGTTTCTGAATGTATCCATGTTAAGATTCTCTGTTGCTCTCTTTCTTCCTCTTCCTCTTTTTCTTTAACAAGCCATGTTGTTGTCATTCCACTAGTGACCTGTTTTCTCCAGTCAATAACCGTTGTTTATCCTGTTTTCCCATTTAATTTACTAGTAAATAAATAATTAAACCAATTTGTGTAGTACTAAATCATAAGCAAGTCTTGGTTACGACGTTCAGAATGATGATATGATACGAGGTTATGATTAATAAGTTAACTGTTTATAGATGTGATAGGTAAAGACCTTTTAGAGTTTCATTCAGGAGATGGTGACTCTTTAAAGAACTGCTCTCGTGGTGCCCCAAATCCTAATGAGTTAATTGTTTCATGATTAATTGAAATCGGTTAACAATTAGACATATTTAGTTAATTAGAGATAAGAGTCTTCATATTAATGTTAAAATCACGACACACAGTACCAGTCAAACGTTTGGACACACGTACTCATTCAAGGGTTTTTCTTTATTTTTTGCTATTTTCTACATTTTTACACACATGGAATCATGTATTAACCAAAAAAGTGTTAAACAGATCAAAATATGTTTGAGATTTGCGATTCTTCAAAGTAGCCACCCTTTGCCTTGATGACAGCTTTGCACATTGTTGGTAGTCTCTCAACCAGTTTCATGAGGTAGTCACTTAGAATGCATTTCAATTAATAGGTGTTCCTTGTTAAAAGTTAATTTGTGGAATTTCTTTCCAAGGTAGGGGTGTTATACAGAAGATAGCCCTATTTGGTAAAAGACCTAGTCCATAGTATGGCAAGAACAGCTCAAATAAGCAAAGAGAAACGGCAGTCCATCATTACTTTAATACATGAAAGTCAGTCAATCCAGAAAATGTCAAGAACTTTGAAAGTTTCGTCAAGTGCAGTCGCAAAAACCATCAAGCGCTATGATGAAACTGGTTCTCATGAGGACCGCCACAGGAATGGAAGACCAAGGAGTTACTTCTGCTGCAGAGGATCAGTTCATTAGAGTTACCAGCCTCAGAAATTCCATCCCAAATAAATGCTTCACAGAGTTCAAGTAACAAACACATCAACATCAACTGTTCAGAGGAGACAGCGTGAATCAGGCCTTCATGGTCGAAATTCTGCAAACAAACCACTACTATAGGACACCAATAAGAAGAAGAGACTTGCTTGGGTTAAGGAACACGAACAATGGACATTATTCCAGTGGAAATATGTCCTTTGGTCTAATGAGTCCAAATTTGAGATTTTTGGTTCCAACGTTGTGAGACGCAGAGTAGGAAAATGGATGATCTCAGCACGTGTGGTTTCCACCATGAAGCATCTGGTTTGTGATTAGCGGGACTATCATTTCTTTTCAACAGGACAATGACCCAACACAACTCCAGGCTGTGTACGGGCATCAGATGAGCTGGCTTCCACAATCATCCGACCTCAACCCAATTGAGATGGTTTGGGATGAGTTGGACCGCAGAGTGAAGGAAAAGCAGCCAACAAGTGCTCAGCATATGTGGGAACTCCTTCAAGACTGTTGGAAAAGCATTCCTCCTGAAGCTGGTTGAGAGAATGCCAATAGTGTGAAAAGCTGTCACCAAGGCAAAAAGGGTGGCTATTTTGAAGAAACTAAAATCTATACTATATTTTTATTAGTTGACATTTTTTTGGGTTACTCCATGATTCCATGTGTGTTATTTCATAGTTTTGATATATGCACTATTATTATACAATGTAGAAAATAGTGCAAATAAAGACAAACCCTTGAATGAGTAGGTGTCCAAACTATTGACTGGTACTGTATATATATATATATATAAAAAATTATACTCAGATTGCAAATTTTAATATTTCTTCATTCCTTTATTTAAATGTTTGAGATGTGTGTTTTGTTTTGTATTGTTAGTTATTACTGCACTGGAACTAAAGATTGAAACATAGGCATTTTGTTGCACCTGCGATAACATCTGCAAAATATCTGTAGTCAGCAGTCTGATGGCTTGTAAATAGAAACAGTCTCCAAGCCTGTTGGTATCAGATTTCATACTCCTATACGGTCTGCCCGACAGTAAGGGAGAGAAGAGCTCGTGGCTGGGGTGTGTGGGGTCCATGATAATGCTGCGTGCCTTCCTCAGGCAGTCGATGTCCTGGATGGGATGGAGCACGGTCCCAGTGATGTACTGCGCCATCTTCACCACACGCTGGAGTGCCTTGCAGTTGTGGACGGAGTAATTCTCATACCAGGCCATGATGCATCTGGTCAGGACGCTCTCGATGGTGCAGCTGTAGTATTTGGAGATGACCCGGAGCGGCATGCCGAATTTCATCAGCCACCTTAGGAAGTATAGAGGCTGTTGTCATGTTGGTCCATGACAAGTCTGCAGTGATGTGGACGCCAAGGAACTTAAAACTCGTGACTCTCTCTACTGCAGTCCCGTTGATGTGGATCGGGGTATGTTCCCTCTGCTTTCTGAAGTCAACAATCAAGTCCTTTCTTTTGCTGACGTTGAGGGAGAGGTTGTTCTCATGACACTACAATGCCAGTACACATAGCTGCTCCCTATAGGCTGACTCGTCATTGTTGGTTATCAGGCCTACAACCGTGGTGTCGACAACAATCTTGATGGAGTTGGTGTTGTGCAAAGCCACGCAGTCATGGGTAAACAGGGACTACAGCAGAGGACTGAGGACACACCCCTGGGGGTCACCGGTGTTGAGTCAGTGTCTCATTAAAGCAGGTGGGGACTACAGCCTGGGACAGGTACAGGTTGAAGATGTCCGAGAAGATGCCCGCCAGCTGGTTAGCACACACTCAGAGGATGCGGCCAGGGATTCCAACTGGGCTGGCAGCTCTGTGAGTAATTTAGCATTGAGAGTTTTTCTTCACGTCTGACTCAGAGAGTGAAAGCACCTGATTGTCTGGAAGAGCAAAAGTCTTCCTGGATGACTTGGTATTGTCGCATCGAAGCGAGCATAGAATGTGTTCAGCTCTTCTGATCAGGAGGTCTTGGTGGATATCGCACAGCTGGATTGGCCTTTGCAGTCTGTGATAGTCTGCAGTCCTTGCCACAAGCGATGCAAGTCTGTTGTCAAACATCAATTCAAGTTTGAGTCTGTATTGTCTTCTTGCATCCCTAATGGATTTGTGGAGCTCTTGAATGCTGCAGAACGGCCTCTCAGCATGGTACGGATTTCTACGTTCATCCAGGGTTTTTGGTTGGGGTATGTCCAAATTATTATTGTGTGGACATCATCACATTTCCTAATGAAGCCTGTGACTGACAATGTATATTCCTTAATGTTGATGGATGGGTATTATCCAAACAATCTTGCAGCATTGAGCCTGCCTCTGTCCAGTGCCTCACTATTTGCTGTGCTGGTGGCTCCCTCGAGTTGCTGCTTGTAGGCAGGAAGTATGAACAGAGAGACGTGATCGTATTGGCCGAAGTGGGGTGGCTTTGTACTTGTCATGGATGTTTGCTCCTACATGGTCAATCCCGGTGGATCCTCTTATTGGGCAGGATACACGTCAGTGATATTTTGGGAACATTTGTATTGAGGCTCCTAGCGCTGTCAGAGAGAGAAAGGAGATAGGAATCCCATTGGGCAATGAATGGAGAAAGGTCTAACACCCCACCAAGCAGACTGTAGACCAGGGTTCTTCAATTCCGGTCCTGGAGGGCCGAAACACTTCTGTTTTTTATTTCTACCTGGTGGTTAATTGCACTCACCTGCTGTCCCAGGTCTGAATTAGCCCCTGATTAGAAGGAGAGGATGAAAAACAGAGGTGTTTCGGCCCTCCAGGACCGGAATTGAAGAACCCTGCTGTAGACTAATCACATTCACCTTGTCATGCTGCGTCACATGGTTGCTAAACGTAATCCCTTCTCAAAGTCGAGAAACCTGCCTATTTTCCACGAAAGTACGTAATGTAACAATTCTAAATCTGTACGATACTATCAAACATGCAATGTACTTCTTGTGCACAAAATATATGCTAATGTTGGGGTTTTTGAACTAGCGCCCAATTGACTCCCATTCACTGTCCAGAGGGTCGTAAGTACGTACTGTTAGAGGTCCGCGATCGTTTGATCTATCGGGCTCACGTCACCCTCCTCCGAAATTAGTCATAAAATCCACCGATAGGTGGGACCACGGTCGCTGTGGAACGGGTAGGGGTAGTAATCTCTGGCACTGTCCGACACATTTCTGCAACGCTCCAATATTGGATGCCAGCTGCTGAAAAACCCCAGGGGACACAAGTACACAGTGTCCTTTGCCCCTGCCTGTGGAGCACTGCTTTGCTGCAGTTTCATAAAACATTGTGGTGAGGGACATAGATAGCTAATGTAATCAACCCAACGCTCACGTGGCACTACCGGGTAGTGATTACCCTCGCCTTAACATTAGAACTGCGGAAAAGCAGGACACTGTCGGTGTCCTAGCTAGCAACCTCAAGATTAGAGAGCGCGGCATGTAATAAGTAACATGTAGTGGGCGTGGCATGTAGCAAACGCAGTCTGCAGATAGTCCATACTCTGTAGAAGTGGCAACTGAAGTGTGATCAGCTATTCTCACCATGAACATTGTGTGGTCAGCTTCCAGCGCCTGCTCGAGCAGAGTGACCCAAGTGGGTGCTACACGGTGTTAGTGGCTATCTAGCTAACCATCTACAAAGCCGGAAGACAGAACTTGAGGGGAAAGCATAGTGTTGCCGAGTCTGCAGCTCAGAACTGACTGGCTCCCGTTTAGACCAGAAACGCATCATCCGCTCTTGATAATGACCTGCTTCAACTCCAGAGAAATTACCATCCTGACAATTAAAATGACATGTCAATGTTTGTATTGACTGCTATATGCATAGTACAACTTGATTAATATATATTATTAAAGCTGTAATAACTTTTTGGGGCGACTCGACCAAATTCACAGAAATATGTTGTAGATCTGTCCCTCATTCAAAGCAGTACATCTGTTTTGCACCATTTCTAGGGTTTTGAACACTGGCGTCAAAGAGCTGAAAATACTGGTATTTGTTATGAAAATGTATTTCACAGCGGTTTAGAGGGTACAACACAATACTTGTTGTGTAAAACTGAAATTAGGCAAACCAGAATTACAGCAACCAGGAAATGGCGGCGTGCTCTGCATAGTGCAGCTTTGTCTGTTATACCATCATTAATATGTCCTGTGGGACTGTCGTTGTGGTGCTGTGCTCATCCCCAACAAAAGCTTCATTATACACCGCACGCTAACATTTGTTTCACGATCTCATCAAGTCTACACACTGTATTAAAACTTCTTAGCCGTCAGTGTCCACATTCTTACCAGAATATTTGGTGCCGTGTGGCAATGACTGTCAATTTAATATGATAAAGACCATTAGGCCTACTAAGGTCATAAGTCAATGGTGCTACCTGGCGATGATTTTAGAGGCAGGTATAATTGATTTGACCGTCCAGATCAGTTCATACTTGATTGAGATCCAGACAAAATGCGTGCTTCACTACAGCCGGAGGTGGTCAGGAAGAGCTGATCACAATGAGTATTTTACTAGTCTACAACTGTGGGCAGAGAATATGGACATCAAGACAAAGAACACATGTTAGCGCCAGGTGTAAATGGGTCTTCAGTGAACAGTGTAAGAGAGAATACAGGACACATGTTCAGTAATATTGGTGTGACAGTAGACATTTAGTAATATAGAACTAAAGACACCAAGTCTTGGATTCATGCTGCTTAGTTTAATTCAGACCAACCACCACAGTTCAGAATTGTTTAAGAAACGATTTAGCACAAAAGGCACAGGTTTACAATGATTTGAAGTTCATTTTGGGGGTTGGAGGAAAATAAACTGATCCACTCGATGAAGAAATCCCAGAAGCCTTTAGGTTCCTCAGGGAAGATATCCTGCAAGACAAACAGTCAGCACCAGCATTCAAGTTCCCAGTCATGTGTGCGAGCATGTATATAACTCACATTTAGTCACAGGTGTAAGCCACCTCCAGGTACTTATAGGTTCCGACACAGGGGTCTCCAAACACGGAGTTGGATGCCTGGACGACACACTGGCTCTTCCCATCACACCTGTGTGTTTAAAATACAAGTAGAGGTTACAATTACAGCCAATGAGTGTACAGGTAAATACACACCGTTGGTTACCGTACCTTTCTGCCATCTTACTGGTGGTGGATTGGCTGAGGCAGTTGGTGTTGGTGAGTTGGTTATCGGGGCGCCCAATGGAACACACGTTGCGTTGACGACGACCATAGTTGGCACTCTGGATATGGATCTTACCTCGATCTGAGGGAGACGAGGAGGAGGAAGAGATAGATGAAGAAAAGGCAGAAGGCCAAGGCTGGGTGTTTGTGTGGGCTAGAGACTAATATACACAACACCACATGAGAGCGGAGAGGATACCGTACTGTAGTGTTGACCTGCTTACCACATTGTAGTTGAGAATCAGAGCCTTCACATATGATGCTGCTTACTGCAAGGACAAAACAGGAGTTACACCACACAGGCCTGACAAATAAAGGCATACTATGGCTTGGTGAAGTGTTAGTGATGGGCACTAATAGGGAACGTTGATTAATTAATGTTTAGGCATAAACAGAGTTGTAGAAAGTTAAATGCATTATCTTCAACCGTTACACTGTGGTTTAAGCTCCTTATGAGACGTCGTCATCTCAAACTGCTCAGAATGTGAAAGTAAGCTGGTTTAGCTAGTCGTACCGCTAGACCAAAGCTATATATTTCTATACAATTTGTGCCTGTGCCGTCTGAATAGCTATAAACGAGATTTGAGCTAGCTAACGTTGGCTGAAACAGATATTCACTGTTGCACCAGATGAAATGCGCGCAAGCATCAACTAAGCCACAATGTAAAGGAGACCTGTGTGGTACGACTACCCATCCTTCTTACCAAGTGCTAGCTGGCTAATTGAGTTAAAGAATAAAGTGACTTATAAATAGCAGCTTAAGTGACGGGGAGTAGATGCTTGCTGGTTCCAGACTTGGTGCCTCGGTACCACTTGCCATGCAGTAGCAGACAGTAGGACTTGGGTGGCTGGAGTCATTGAAAATGTAGGGCCTTCTGACAACGCATGGTATAGAGGTCCTGATGTCAGGGAGCGCGGTCTCAGTGATGTACTGGGCCGTACGCACTACCCTCTGTAGCGCCTTGCGGTCGGATGACAAGCAGTTGCCATACCTAGTGGTGATACAGCCAGTCAAAATGCTCACAATGGTGCAGCTGAAGAACTGAGGATCGGAGGGCCAATACCAAATATTTTTAGCCTCCTGGGCAGGTTGGAGAAGAGGCATTGTCGTGCCCTTTATACTACTGCTGGTGCATGGACCATGATGGATTCTTAGTGATGCGGACATTGAAGCTCACAAAATGCTCCACTACAGCACAGTCGATGAAAATGGGGGCGTGGTCGGCCCTCTGTTTCCTGTAGTCCACAATTATCTTCTTCGTCGACGTTAAGTGAGAGGTTGTCATTCTGGCGCCACACTGCTAGGTCTCTGATCTCCCAATAAGCTATGCTAACGAAAGTTGTTGCCGGCTACTTTGTTCCATAACCACCGTTTGTGGGCTAGCTAGGGTTAGTTAGGAATTGAGGGTGGTGTAAAAGTGGAGAATAGAAAAGGGCATGTATTAAAACACATGGTGGCCATAAAACAAAGTTCACAAGCTGGTCCCATTGGTGACCCAACCCATTCTATGGCTTTGCTAGCCATCAGCAGAGTGCGCTCTTACACCGAAGTATTAAACAATATCCCAACATGCCTCAGTCATACAGATATTCAATTTAACGATATTGGTGCCCACCACCAAGTATTATTAGCCCAGACTGACTTGCTACTTGCTGTTGGACACAGGAGTATTTGGTGTCCAGGTACTTATAGGTTCCGACACAGGGGTCTCCAAAAACAGAATTGGATGCCGGGACGACACACTGGCTGTTCCCGTCACACCTGTGTGTCAAAGACAGGGAGTGGTTATAGCTGCAGCCAATGGGTGTCTACAGGTAAATACACACCACAGGTTCCAGTACCTTGCTGCCATCTTACTGGTGGTGGATTGGCTGAGGCAGTTGGTGTTGGCGAGTTGGTTAGCGGGGCGCCCAATGGAACACACGTTGCGTTGACGACGACCATAGTTGGCACGCTCGATATGGATCTTACCTCTAGCTGAGGAAGAGACGGACAACGAAAAGATGGATAAGGAACGAAGGAGAGCCAAGGGTTGGCATCGTCGGTGTAGGTAATCTACAGTATAAAACAGGTGATAGCTGAGAATATACACTGTTCAGTAGTGTTGACTAGCTTACCACATTGTAGTAAAGCATCAGAGCCTTCACATGTGATGCTGCGTGCTGCCAGGACAAATAAACAGGAGTTACACACCACTCACATTAGCTTGGTGTAGTAGCATCATCATCATTATTATTATTACACACAGTACCTCCATCCGTTAGTGCACAGGAAGCTGCAACCAGCACTGAAACAACATCACACAGCCAGTTCAGCAACAATCCACATCATATGCATTTGGACCGTGAAGCTAGAAATGAGCATTTGTCTCCATCCTCAAGCATTTGAGATATTCTAGTGTATTAAAGTAGTCAAGTTTAGCATTTGGTCTCATATTCCATGCATGCAATGTGACTAAACTTGTTAGACGCATTTGTAGTTGGTCATAGATACTTTTTTGCCTAAAAGGAACTGAATGGTTAAGGTTGTCATTTTGAAGATTACAATACTTCTCAACACGTCTACATACATGCAGATGCTACCTTGAATTAATAGTGATGTGTGAGGAAGTTAAAGGAACAAAGATTATACCCCATAAAAATACTAACCTCCCCAGTTCTTGATAATGTGAGGGGTTGACATGTGCCCTTGTAGCCTGTCTCACTCATGCTTTCTTAATCATGGCATTAATTTAAAAGTGTTCAGAAAGATAACTCCAGCCACTATTGTGCAAAACATACACCAAAACACACTGCAAATGCAGCCAAAATACCTTGTAGAGTCACATGTTTGATGTAGTCATTGTGTGCTAGGAATATAGGACCAAATACTGATCTTTGGACTACTGCAATATAGTATGGGAAAGTGTCCTGACACTTTTGACAAATTCACGATAGGGCTCTAGATACAGTGCTTGTTTCTAGACGGTTAAACAGATATGTATTAAAATACCCTCCAAAAAAAGAGTTCTACCATCATCTCATGAAACATTCAAGCCCTGTCAAATGTCTATTCCCATACTATCAGTCTCCCTCTACATTTCCTGATGTACTATCAAATTATGGAAATACTGAACTTTAACTTAACACATCATACTGTAGACATCAAATCATATGACATGTACATCAAAAACTCTGAAATACAAATTCAAACATTTAGTGATATGTATTCTAACCTGCATCATATACAGAAGTTGTATACTCACAGGTGACCACCGTCAGTCTGAACATGATGCCAGGTACAAGCGTGGTAGTAGCAGATATGATGAAACTGATGGTGACCTGAGCTAATACACCTGTTATTTATGTTATGTGTCATGTCTTAATTAACCCAGCTGTATCTATTTGTCTCCAGGTGCACCTCATTGCAATCAGGGGCTGGGCTTTGCTGGTCTGTACCAGGCTTTTGTGTCAGTCTCATAGAGTTATATAGAGGACTCTAGATGGCTAAAATCCATTTTGGCATGAACATTGCCATTGAGGGCTTCCACCAATTTAAAGTAGTTATCTGGGTGGGGCTTCCTGGTTAAGGAAGAATCACATGGGCCACGTTCAGTTGCAAAACCTTCTCGAGCGTTGCCGATATACATTTCATGAATAGAGCCAACGTATTTCCTTATTATTACTATTATTATGTCGGAGAGACATGTTTGTTCACCATTGCACAGTTCTATCTGAACCTTCCAAAACGTTGCGTCCTGCTGAACGCGCCCCATTATTCCATCCGGGTCATCAGGAGGGATCAGCCAATGAATTATACTCGTGAGCAAACATTGCATGACTGTAGGTGGCAGAAAATCTCCAACTTTGATTTTATACCTATGTGGCAGTGTGCACCTTTTAGTTTGTTTGCCAACTCATAGAAATAGTAGAAGAAGAAAATGGACTACTTTTAAATGCATATTGACTCAATATTGTCTCAAATTTGATTTGATTTGCTTTGAATGGAGCTGCCCGTGCGCTCAGAGACTCCATAATGGGACACATATTAGATGATATACTGTATCTATCATTCTCTATGGTCAGATCCCCATGAGGTATACTTCTGGTGGCTGGGTGTCCTCTTCCTCACCTCACCACCATCTGGAGAGCCCTGTGGTTACAATTTCCATACACTGTAAACCCTAATAAGTTCACATAACTCAAAAATTATTTTGTAACAGATTACACAAAAATATTTTAGTGATGTTTTTAAATGTTTTAAGTTTACATAAAATAAAAATTACATTTACAGTTGCCTTAAATTATCTCAATGTTATCTTATAAATATTGATATTCCTCAATTTATAATTAGGGAGTAATTCACTCAAAATTTTCAATATTTTTCAACTCATATAATGTGGGAAATACACTCAAAATTTTCAATATTTTTCAACTCATATAATGTGGGAAATACACTCAAAGCTTTCAATATTCTTCAACTCATAAATGTGGGAAATACACTCAAAATATTAAATATTCTTCAACTCATATAATGTGTGAAATACACTCAAAATGTTCAATATTCTTCAACTCATAATGTGGGACATGCAATCAAAATTAATTCTAAACTGAAATACTGATGTCGGTCCATTACACAATTATAATCAGCGAATAATGTTAGAAAACATGAATGTGACACCACAGTGACAATTTAACTTTTTTTTTATTCAACACAATGTGCTTTTAAAAAGGCACGAATCAAAAGGAGCTCAGTCAAAACAAAGTGCTTGTCATAAATTAAAACAAAAAGGAAAAGGAAATGACTCCATAAAAACAAAATGTGTTTTAAAGTACATTAAGTGTTAATAGTTCCATATTCTGATAGTGGTCATTGCTACAGAGGGTAGATTCAGTATTTTGGGTCTCCATATCACATTATTCAGTAAACATTATGATAAAAACTCACAAAGGCTTCATGATAAAATTCAATAAGATTCTAATTATAATCCATCCTCAAAAGCAATGACAACTATTAGAATGTGGAGCCATTTAAAACGTTTTGGCACTTACTGTACCTTGAAGGCTGCAACTCACTTTTTAAATAAAACATTCAAATAAAAGTACTGGTTTCTACTGTGCCGTACTTCAACTGGCAACATCAAGGTAAGCATTAGGTCACACAACATTAAACATGTATAGTGCATGAATTCAACAGTCGTTTCCAACAAGTACAGTACAAAAACTTGGGCTTGGCAATACGTCAATGTTGTGATATTTATCTATTAACAATCAATGTATTAAATCTGAGGTAGAAGAGGCAAACAGTGTAACATATTAATCTTCAGTGTAATAATATGAAACGTTTGGGTGTCAAGAGCAATCTTCCATCTATGTTGTAAGCGCAGAGAGGTGTTTTGTCATTTAGCTCTGATGGGGTGTGAACAGCCAGATTGTTTGGGAAAAGTTCGTAAGATCTCAGGTGTTCAATGTAGTGTGATGTGTGCTCTTGGCAAAGAAAGACAACACTACTGTTAACCAGGAGAACCTGTTCAATTCTACAGTAATTAGGCAGTCCTCACCTCTTGTCCCACGGACAAAAACATTCCTACATCATAATCAGTTCCATCAATGCAGACTTTTGATGTGCTGTAAATAACATTGCTTGCTGTTATTTGTTCAATGTATGTCTTGGCAACATTTGGAAGCATTGATACCAGTACAGAAGAGACATTTGATGTCTGCTGGTGAGGTTTGAAGAATCCGGAGGCACTGAGATGGTATGCTACCATGTATTGATGCCTGTCTGCAAGTGTTTTTAACAAATTTTTAAAGTTTTGTGTGTCGTGTACAACTCTCTTGGTGGAGGTGATATGATCCTTAACTAGCTTCTCAAAGTACTTCATGATGACAGAACTGACTGCTATTGGGCAATAGTCATTTGGTATTTTATTAGGATCCCCATTAGCTGTTGCAAAAGCAGCAGCTACTCTTCCTGGGGTCCACACAAAACATGAAACATGACATATTACAGAACATTAATAGACATGAACAGCTCAATTACAGATTTACATACATTTTCTTTTAAAAGCACACAAAGCCTACATATGAATGCATACACACAAACTATCTAGGTCAAATACGGGAGAGGAGTTGTGCCGTGAGGTGTCGCTTTATCTGTTGTTTGAAACCAGGTTTGCTGTTTATTTGAGCAATATGAGAAGGAACGTAGTTCCATGCAATAATTGCTCTGTATAATACCACACTGTTTTGCAATGAAGGTCTACAGTAGCCTCAACAGCTCTCTGTAGGGTAGCACCATGGTGTAGCTGGAGTACAGCTAGCTTCTGTCCTCCTCTTGGTACATTGACTATAATACAAAACCAAGGAGGCTCATGGTTTTCACCCCCTTCCATAGACTTTCACATTAATAATGACAACTTCCGGAGGACGTCCTCCAACAAATCAGAGCTCTTGCAGCATGAACTGACATGTTGTCCACCCAGTCAAATGATCAGAGAATTAATCTAGTACTGAAAGCATAAGCTACAGCTAGCTAGTACTGCAGTGCGTAAAATGTGGTGAGTAGTTGACTCAAAGATAAAGACAGTAGTTGAACAGTTCTGAACAAATTAATTTATTCCAAAATGAAAGAGAAGCAAGATAGAAATTCTCAGTTTTTTTCACTTTCAGTTTCACTTACTTAGCTAGCAAATGCAGCTACTGAAACACCCTGCTCAAACAGAGACATGCTATGTTAGCTAGCTGGCTATAATAATAATAATATGCCATTTAGCATACGCTTTTATCCAAAGCGACTTACAGTCATGCGTGCATACATTTTTGTGTATGGGTGGTCCCGGGGATCGAACCCACTACCTTGGCGTTACAAGCGCCGTGCTCTACCAGCTGAGCTACATGAGGACCATTTGACTTTCCAACACAACACTGGAACTCTTCCAAGTCAAGGTAAGCTTTTGGTTTTACAAATGTTTTGCCACCGGGGCCCGCCAGTGTAACTGCTTACTAACTGTACACTGTAACATTACTGTATGATTGTAGCAGGTTTACTAATGCATTGGTTCTATTAGCTATGCTGACTATGACGTGACTTTAGCTAATATGGTGACAACGATGTAGGCTGTGTGTAGTGGATTGGCTTGGAAGGGTTTTTTCGCCTGATGTGTTGTGCATTGAAGTCCACAAGCAAATGGAAGAGGTGAGAGGAGAGTGCATAGATGCGAAAATGAATAAACGTGGCTGCTATGAAAGTGAACTGTGTTTACGAGTGATCAGGGGTGTATTCATTCCGCCGATTCTGTTGAAAAACATTTCTTAAACAGAAGCAAACGGAACAAAATGGGGATGAACATACCTGAATTTGTCCAATAGAAACTCTTGTTTGCAACTGTTGGACTAATGATTACACACTATTTCAGCTAGATGCAGGCAAGAGTGTGCAAGGCGGTATTGTCTGTCACCTCACATTTGTCTCTCGACCTTTGTGCCTCAATTTGTCGGGGCATGGTCAAAAGTGTTCCACAGGGATTCTGGCCCATTTTGACTCCAACGCTTCCCACATGTATCAAGAGATGTGGTGGACCATTCTGGATACACACAGGAAACTTTTGAGCATGTATATATATATATATACACACACAAACGTCATGACTCTCCACGAGAATACAAATAGGCCAGGTAAGGTTCGAAGTGAATAACTTCAGTCAGATCCCCTCTCACCCGCAGTGGGGGGAAGGAAGGACTAGTGGTGATTAACAGCTCACACCCTGTTGTAAATCAAAGGAGAACATTCAGGCTGCTCCCTCAGGATTAACTAAAGAAATGTTCTTTATTTCAACAGACTTTTTCCCGCTGACACTTTAACGCTTTCAAAAGCGAATGTTGGAATAATATTCCTACTGTAAAATGTGGGGAATGGTCAGAGGCGAACTGTTTCTTACTCAAAGCGGGCGGCGGTTCGTGTGCCAAGTATGTAATTACTGTAGTTGAGAAGTTTCTGAATGTATCCATGTTAAGTTTCTCTGTTGCTCTCTTTCTTCCTCTTCCTCTTTTCTTTAACAAGCCATGTTGTTGTCATTCCACTAGGGACCTGTTTTCTCCAGTCAATAACCGCTGTTTATCCTGTTTTCCCATTTAATTTACTAGTAAATAAATAATGAAACCAATTTGTGTAGTACTAAATCATAAGCAAGTCTTGGTTACGACGTTCAGAATGATGATATGATACGAGGTTATGATTAATAATTTGACTGTTTATAGATGTGATAGGTAAAGACCTTTTAGAGTTTCATTCAGGAGATGGTGACTCTTTAAATAACTGCTCTCGTTGTGCCCCAAATCCTAATGAGTTAATTGTTTCATGATTAATTGAAATCGGTTAACAATTAGACATATTTAGTTAATTAGAGATAACAATCTTCATATTTGTGTTAAAGTCACGTCACGACCAGTGGCGGCTCCTGAAAAAATTCTCAGGAGGGGCAATTTTTCTGATGATTTAGGTGACCTACACACATTTTAAAAAAGATATGTCCAGCAACAACATGAAGACAGGGGCAGCATATAAGTCAATACCAGAAGCATTTATTGACTGATCTGGGGAGATGGATTCCAGTTTCTGTGACAGATTATAAATAATCTCTGATGCCTTTGTTATATTAGCTTTTGGTTGAATGTACTGTCGTAGTAAATATATAATGTTATAGCTTGGTCTGACTAAAATCTTGTGCATGACCCATTTTGTGTTGGGCGTTTGTTTTCAATCAATGCTGTTCCTATCCTATAACAATGGACAAATGAGTCCTATCTTGTCAGCCTTGTCAGCAGGTGGCCAAGGACAACACCCACGCCATAGGTCTCTCAGTTCTTCCAACTCACGAGTTCTTGCTCTGAGGACACACACACACACACACATCATCACTGATAACACACACACACATCATCACTGTTAAACACACACACACACACACACACAAAAATCCCCTCTCTTTAGGCTGAACATTTGAAGACAGAGAACCCGACTCAGAGCCAATGCAACAGTGGAGGGGACCTCGCCCAACTCATCAGGACCAATCAGAAGATCCGAACTACTAGATTCAACCTACATCATTTATTGTATAAAATGTCTGCACACAATGTTTTCGGGGCTCTCTTCAGATAGCTCCCTAAGAGTTTGACGAACGAGTCCGTGCACGCGATTCCAGATATCTTTACCTCTGAATAAACTGCCTTTATTATACCATATCCACCCTGTCCAAAGTCTCTACTTGGTCTCAGTTCTCCAGTAAACTTGTGATTATCAACAGTACACAACGGTAACAAACAATTGGGGGAACTCACGGGGCAGATAGTAAGGTCGCAGTGACACAGAAAGCAGTTCAATGTCGGGGGTACAGAGTCGCTCTCTTACCAGGATCGATTTTCCCTGTGACTGTCAGATCGCGGTCCGCTCTGACCAGGGTGAAGCCGGCCGGCTCCACTTCTCTGTCCGGGACTCTGTCATCCAGCCAAGTCTCCCAGCTGTATTGGATTCCGCTGCCAGCAGCGTTTCATTATTTAGTCCGTTCGTAGCGGGTATGTACACGATCAACAAGATCAGTCCAAAACCCACCACTGGAAATCCATGGTTGGCAGAATGTTTGTAAACTAAGTGTACAAATTAAAAACATAAAATAACGCCACTAAGTGTACAAATTAAAAACATAAGATAACGCCACACTGCAGGTCGCAACAGAGACGCTGCTAGCCGCTATTTTCTTAGTTACGTTCATGGTTACGTCACGTATGACGAAAGCGCGTAAGTGCAAGCCCTCAGAAACACATAGAGATTGTATTGAAAGCTTTGAAATTTGAAAAAAATAGATTTTACATGAGAGTCTATGACAGACTTCTGGGCGATTTTCAACCTGACTGAAATCGCCCAAAAACGGGCGGGGCCATTTGAAGCAAGACTTTAGCCTGATTTGACATTTAGTGGCAGTCAGATCAGATTAGAACACTGATAACTACTGTTGCCGTGATATAATTGATTAGAAAAAAAATCCCTTCCTTTTCCCGTTTGGCAGTGCGTCGCCCATATCGCCCTATTGAACACACCGCCCCTGGTCACGACACACAGTACCAGTCGAACGTTTGGACACACGTACTCATTCATGGGTCTTTCTTAATTTTTTGCTATGTTCTACATTTTTACACACATGGAATCATGTATTAACCAAAAAAAGTGTTAAACAGATCAAAATATATTAGAGATTTCAGATTCTTCAAAGTAGCCACCCTTTGCCTTGATGACAGCTTTGCACAGTGTTGGTATTCTCTCAACCAGCTTCATGAGGTAGTCACCTAGAATGCATTTCAATTTACAGGTGTTCTTTGTTAAAGGTTAATTTGTGGAATTTCTTTCCTTCTTAATGCATTTTAGCCAATCAGTTGTGTTGTGACAAGGTAGAGGTGTTATACAGAAGATAGCCCTATTTGATAAAAGACCTAGTCCATATTATGGCAAGAACAGCTCAAATAAGCAAAGAGAAACGGCAGGCCATCATTACTTTAAGACATGAAGGTCAGTCAATCCAGAAAATTTCAAGAACTTTGAAAGTTTCTTCAAGTACAGTCGCAAAAACCATCAAGCGCTATGATGAAACTGGCTCTCATAAGGACCGCCACAGGAATGGAAGACCAAGGAGTTACCTCTGCTGCAGAGGATCAGTTCATTAGAGTTACCAGCCTCAGAAATTGCATCCCAAATAAATGCTTCACAGAGTTCAAGTAACAAACACATCAACATCAACTGTTCAGAGGAGACAGCGTGAATCAGGCCTTCATGGTCGAAATGCTGCAAAGAAACCACTACTATAGGACACCATTAAGAAGAAGAGACTTGTATGGGTTAAGAAACACAAGCAATGGACATTATTCCAGTGGAAATGTGTCCTTTGGTCTAATGAGTCCAAACTTGAGATTTTTGGTTCCAAAGTTGTGAGACGCAGAGTAGGACAATGGATGATCTCAGCACGTGTGGTTTCCACCATGAAGCATGGAGGAGGAGGAGGTGTGATGGTTTGGGGGTGCTTTGCTGGTGACACTGTCTGTGATATATTTAGAATTCAAGGCACACTTAACCAGCATGGCTACCACAGCATTCTGCAGCGATACGCCATCCCATCTGGTTTGCGATTAGCGGGACTATCATTTCTTTTCAACAGGACAATGACCCAACACAACTCCAGGCTGTGTACGGGCATCAGATGAGCTGGCTTCCACAATCATCCGACCTCAACCCAATTGAGATGGTTTGGGATGAGTTGGACCGCAGAGTGAAGGAAAAGCAGCCAACAAGTGCTCAGCATATGTGGGAACTCCTTCAAGACTGTTGGAAAAGCATTCCTCCTGAAGCTGGTTGAGAGAATGCCAATAGTGTGAAAAGCTGTCACCAAGGTAAAAAGGGTGGCTATTTTGAAGAAACTAAAATCTATAATATATTTTTATTAGTTGACATTTTTTTGGGTTACTCCATGATTCCATGTGTGTTATTTCATAGTTTTGATGTATGCACTATTATTATACAATGTAGAAAATAGTACAAATGAAGACAAACCCTTGAATGAGTAGGTGTATATATATATTGTGACGTCACGAGAGGCTACACAGCTTTCAGCGGGATTGCTCAAGTAGTGCAAGGAGACCAGGTTCAATCAAAACAAGGATTTTATTAAAGGTCTTGGGAAACTAACGAAAGTATAACACCATTCTGTTCTCTGGTGGCTCTTTAAGGGTTAACAGTTCAGGGATGTCTCTTCCACATCCAAAATCATAACTCTCCCTCGCTCAAATAACTTTTCCCCAGTCTTACTGTATTCCACGTTGCAGCTAGTGGCCAACCCAGCAAAACGTCCTTCCAAATGTCCCACACGTATTTCCACAGGTGCATATATCCAAAGGTGAGTATTTCCCAAAGGTAAGTATCTCCAAATCCTTATATTCCTCATGGAAGTGGACGTGCAGCACTCTTGTCCTCCAGAGAGCCCCGCCTGGAGACCGTGTCTCTTCCCTTCAACAAACCTTCAGCTCATCAGCTCCTGATTGGTTTCAGCTGCGTGGGAAGATTGGCCATAGAGGGTTGGAGTTCCCGACCATACCAGCAGATGGAGCCATAGCTGTCTGGGTTTGCAGCCATCTCAGGGGGATGTAACGTCCCTCCAGGACACAGCCTCTCGTGACATCACAATATATATATATATATAATTATTTTTTTTATACTCAGATTGCACATTTTAATATTTCTTCATTCCTTTATTTAAATGTTTGAGATGTGTGTATTGTTTTGTATTGTTAGTTATTACTGCACTTGAACTAAAGATTGAAACAGGCATTTTGTTGCACCTGCGATAACATCTGCAAAATATCTGTAGTCAGCAGTCTGATGGCTTGTAAATAGAAACAGTCTCCAAGCCTGTTGGTATTAGATTTCATACTCCTATACGGTCTGCCCGACAGTAAGGGAGAGAAGAGCTCTTGGCTTTGGTGTGTGGGGTCCATGATAATGCTGCGTGCCTTCCTCAGTCAGTCGATGTCCTGGATGGGATGGAGCACGGTCCCAGTGATGTACTGCGCCATCTTCACCACACGCTGGAGTGCCTTGCAGTTGTGGACGGAGTAATTCTCATACCAGGCCATGATGCATCTGGTCAGGACGCTCTCGATGGTGCAGCTGTAGTATTTGGAGATTACCCGGAGCGGCATGCCGAATTTCATCAGCCACCTTAGGAAGTATAGACGCTGTTGTCATGTTGGTCCATGACAAGTCTGCAGTGATGTGGACTCCAAGGAACTTAAAACTCGTGACTCTCTCTACTGCAGTCCCGTTGATGTGGATCGGGGTATGTTCCCTCTGCTTTCTGAAGTCAACAATCAAGTCCTTTCTTTTGCTGACGTTGAGGGAGAGGTTGTTCTCATGACACTACAATGCCAGTACACATAGCTGCTCCCTATAGGCTGACTCGTCATATTTGGATATCAGGCCTACAACCGTGGTGTCGTCAGCAATCTTGATGGAGTTGGCGTTGTGCAAAGCCACGCAGTCATGGGTAAACAGGGACTACAGCAGAGGACTGAGGACACACCCCTGGGGGTCACCGGTGTTGAGTCAGTGTCTCATTAAAGCAGGTGGGGACTACAGCTTGGTACAGGTTGAAGATGCCCAAGAAGATGCCCGCCAGCTGGTCAGCACACACTCGGAGGATGCGGCCAGGGATGCTATCTGGGCCGGCGGCTTTGTGAGTATTCAGCTTTGAGAGTTTTTCTTCACGTCTGACTCAGAGTGAAAGCACCTGGTTGTCCGGAGGAGCAAGAGTCTTCCTGGATGACTTGGTATTGTCTGCCTCGAAGCGAGCATAGAATGTGTTCAGCTCTTCTGATGAGGAGGTGTTGGTGGATATCGCACAGCTGGATTGGCCTTTGCAGTCTGTGATAGTCTGCAGTCCTTGCCACAAGCGATGCAAATCTGTTGTCAAACATCAATTCAAGTTTGAGTCTGTATTGTCTTCTTGCATCCCTAATGGATTTGAGGAGCTCGTACCTGTTTGCCTTGTATGCGTTGAACACCACCAAGACATCGGGGTTCGTTCTGCGGATATTGAATGCTGCAGAATGGGCTCTCATCATTGTACGGATTTCTACGTTCATCAAGGGTTTTTGGTTGGGGTATATCCAAATTATTATTGTGTGTACATCAACACATTTCCTAATGAAGCATGTGACTGACGATGTATATTCCTTAATGTTGATGGGATGGGTATTCTCCAAACAATCCTGCAGCATTGAGCCTGCCTCTGTCCAGTGCCTCACTATTCGCTGTGCTGTTGGCTCCCTCTTTTAGGCGGGAAATAGGAACAGAGAGATGTGATCTGATTGATCGAAGTGGGATGGCTTTGTACTTGTCATGGATGTTTGCTCATACATGGTCAAGCACGCTGGATCCTCTTGATGGGCAGGATACATGTTGGTGATATTTTGGGAACATTTGTAATGAGGCTCCTAGCGCTGTCAGAGATAGAGAAAGGAGGAGATAGGAATCCCAATGAATGGAGAAAGGTGTAACACCCCACACAGCAGACTGTAGACTAATCACATTCACCTTGTCATGCTGCGTCACACGGTTGCTAAACTAATCATCACGTAATCCCTTCTCAAAGTCGAGAAACCTGCCTATTTTCCTCGAGAGTACGTAATGTAACAATTCTAAATCTGTACGATATAATCAAACATCTCGGATTACATTTGCAATGTACTTCTTGTTCACAAAATAGGCTAATGTGTCACGAATTCCGCCGAGACTGCTCCTCCTCCTTGTTCGGGCAGACTTCGGCATTCGTCGTCCCCGGAGTACTATCTGCTACCGTTTGATGTTATCTATGTTTATTTATTTGTATTTTATATGCCATTTAGCAGACGCTTTTATCCAAAGCGACTTACAGTCATGCGTGCATACATTTTTGTGTATGGGTGGTCCCGGGGATCGAACCCACTACCTTGGCGTTACAAGCGCCGTGCTCTACCAGTTGAGCTACAGAGGACCACATGTTTGTTTGGTCTTGTCTGATTAGTGCACCTGTTCCATATCTCGTATTGATTATGTCACCTATAAGTTTCCTTTGGTTTTGTTTGTAGTTGTGTGTTGTTGTACGCCTGTCCGTTGGTGTAGGTTATTTGTTTTCTTGTTGTTAGTGCTTTTCGCACTTTACGCACTGTTTTGCGTATTCGCTCGCCTCCTTTTTGTTGAGGCCCGTTGGATTTCTATTTTGCTCCTGTGACTATTGAAGTCGGATCAACTAAGCTTCTGTGTCCTGCGCCTGACTCCAACACCGCATCCACATCAGCCCCTGACAGAACAACACACCATACAATGGAGTCAGCAGGAGCAGCGGCGGCGACCGAGTCGCCGGAGGATCGGGTCAGCTGCCAGGACGCCATGATCCAGCAACTCGGCTCCGCCATGCAGGAGGTAATGAACACCCTGCGCCGATGGGAAAGGGGAGGCGTGCCCACACCTCCTCCTACATTACCACCACCATCGGCCAGCCCCACCAGACCAGCTCCGGAATCCAGTGGGATTCGGCTCTCGCTCCAGAGGGAGTATGATGGCACCGCAGCCGGGTGTCAGGGGTTCCTCCTTCAGGTGGTACTCTACCTGGCCACCATACACCCGGCGCCCTCGGGATACGAGAGCGTTTCCGCCCTCATCTCCTGTCTCTCCGGCAAGGCGTTGGAGTGGGCCAACACCGAATGGAGGGGAATAGACGCCGCCACCATCAGCTACGCGGAGTTCTCCCGCCGCTTCAGGGCAGTTGTCGATCACCCTCCTGAGGGTAAAGCGGCGGGGGAGCGTCTGTTCCACCTCCGACAGGGGAAGAGGAGCGCACAAAAGTTCGCCCTGGATTTCCGGACTCTAGCGGCGGATGCGGGGTGGAATGAGAGGGCCCTCATCGATCACTATCAGTGTAGCCTGCGTGAGGACGTTCGTCGAGAGCTGGCCTGCAGGGACACCAATCTGTCCTTCGACCAGCTAGTGGACATGTCTATCTGTCTGGATACCCTGCTGGCCACCCGCGGACGTCCCGAGATGGGGCCGTCCATTCCATCCCCCAGCACCTCCGAGCCGAGCCCAATGGAGCTCGGGGGTGCTGGCTCTAGAGAGATTAGGAGAGAGAACCCGAGGGGGGCCGTCCACTGCACCAGCTGTGGCCATAGAGGACACACTGCGGCTAGGTGCTGGGGAGGGTCTCCAAGGAATCGAGGCAACAGGTCGCGCACTGGGGAGTCATATCAGGTGAGTAGGCGCCCCACTCACCCAGAGCTCTGTGTTGTTCACTTGTGTATACCTGTGGTATTTCCTCAGGTTGCATCTCATTCCCAGCATAAGGCGCTAGTCGATTCAGGCGCAGCTGGGAATTTTATTGATCTGAAATTTTGTTCTAAGTTAGGGAATTCCCCTCCTGCCCGTTGATGCACCCTTTCCTGCCCATGCCCTATATAGCTGGGTTGATTAGGGAGGTCACAGCGCCACTAAAGATGAAGACATTTACATTTACATTTTAGTCATTTAGCAGACGCTCTTATCCAGAGCGACTTAGAGGAGCAATTAGGGTTAAGTGCCTTGCTCAAGGGCACATTTACGTCATTTAGCAGACACTCTTATCCAGAGCGACTCACCAATTGGTGCGTTCACCCTATAGCCAGTGGGATGACCACTTTACAATTTTGGGGGGGTATAAGGATTACTTTATCCTATCCCAGGTATTCCTTAAAGAGGTGGGGTTTCAAATGTCTCCGGAAGGTGGTGAGTGACTTCGCTGTGGGGTGGGGGGGGGGGTAGAAGGATTACTTTATCCTATCCCAGGTATTCCTTAAAGAGGTGGGGTTTCAAATGTCTCCGGAAGGTGGTGAGCGACTCCGCTGTGTGTGTGGGGGGGGGGGGTAGAAGGATTGCTTTATCCTATCCCAGGTATTCCTTAAAGAGGTGGGGTTTCAAATGTCTCCGGAAGGTGGTGAGTGACTCCGCTGTCCTGGCGTCGTGAGGGAGCTTGTTCCACCATTGGGGTGCCAGAGCAGCGAACAGTTTTGACTGGGCTGAGCGGGAACTATGCTTCCGCAGAGGAAGGGGAGCCAGCAGGCCAGAGGTGGATGAACGCAATGTCCTCGTTTGGGTGTAGGGACTGATCAGAGCCCGAAGGTACAGAGGTGCCGTTCCCCTCGCTTCTCCAAAGGCAAGCACCATGGTCTTGTAACGGATGCGAGCTTCAACTGGAAGCCAGTGGAGTGTGCGGAGGAGGGGGTTGACGTGAGAGAACTTGGGAAGGTTGAACACCAGACGGGCTGCGGCATTCTGGATGAGTTGTAGGGGTTTAATGGCACATGCAGGGAGGCCAGCCAACAGCGAGTTGCAGTAATCCAGACGGGGAGATGACAAGTGCCTGGATTAGGACCTGTGCCGCTTCCTGTGTAAGGCAGGGTCGTACTCTCCGAATGTTGTAGAGCATGAACCTGCAGGAGCGGGTCACCGCCTTGATGTTAGCGGAGAACGACAGGGTGTTGTCCAGGGTCACGCCAAGGCTCTTCGCACTCTGGGAGGAGGACACAACGGAGTTGTCCACCGTGATGGCGAGATCATGGAACGGGCAGTCCTTCCCCGGGAGGAAGAGCAGCTCCGTCTTGCCAGGGTTCAGCTTGAGGTGGTGATCCGTCATCCATACTGATATGTCTGCCAGACATGCAGAGATGCGATTCGCCACCTGGTTATCAGAAGGGGGAAAGGAGAAGATTAGTTGTGTATCGTCAGCGTAGCAATGATAGGAGAGGCCGTGTGAGGATATGACAGAGCCAAGTCTGCTAAATGACTAAAATGTAAATGTAAGTGACTTGGTGTATAGGGAGAAAAGGAGAGGGCCTAGAACTGAGCCCTGGGGGACACCAGTGGTGAGAGCACGTGGTGCGGAGACAGCTTCTCGCCACGCCACTTGGTAGGAGCGACCGGTCAGGTAGGACGCAATCCAGGAGTGAGCCGCGCCGGAGATGCCCAGCTCGGAGAGGGTGGAGAGGAGGATCTGATGGTTCACAGTATCAAAGGCAGCAGACAGGTCTAGAAGGACAAGAGCAGAGGAGAGAGAGTTAGCTTTAGCAGTGCGGAGAGTCTCCGTGACACAGAGAAGAGCAGTCTCAGTTGAATGACCAGTCCTGAAACCTGATTGGTTTGGATCAAGAAGGTCATTCTGAATGAGATAGCAAGAGAGTTGGCTAAAGACAGCACGCTCAATAGTTTTGGAAAGAAAAGAAAGAAGGGATACTGGTCTGTAGTTGTTGACATCAGTGGGGTCGAGTGTTGGTTTTTTGAGAAGGGGAGCAACTCTCGCTCTCTTGAAGACGGAAGGGACATGGCCAGCGGTCAAGGATGAATTGATCAGCGAGGTGAGGTAGGGGAGAAGGTCACCGGAGATGGTCTGGAGAAGGGAGGAGGGGATGGGGTCAAGCGGGCAGGTTGTTGGGCGGCCTGCAGTCACAAGTCGCAGGATTTTATCTGGAGAGAGAGGGAGAAAGAAGTCAAAGCATAGGGTAGGGCAGTGTGAGCAGGACCAGCAGTGTCATTAGACTTAACAAACGAGGATCGGATGTCGTCAACCTTCTTTTCAAAGTGGTTGACGAAGTCATCCACAGAGAGGGAGGAGGGGGGGAGGAGGATTCAGCAGGGAGGAGAATGTGGCAAAGAGCTTCCTAGGGTTAGAGGCAGATGCTTGGAATTTAGAGTGGTAGAAGGTGGCCTTAGCAGCAGAAACAGATGAAGAAAATGTAGAGAGGAGGGAGTGAAAAGATGCCAGGTCGGCAGGGAGTTTAGTTTTCTTCCATTTCCGCTCCGCTGCCCGGAGCTCTGTTCTGTGAGCTCGCAATGAGTCATCAAGCCACGGAGCTGGAGGGGAGGACCGAGCCGGCCGGGAGGATAGGGGACACAGAGAGTCAAAGGATGCAGAAAGGGAGGAGAGGAGGGTTGAGGAGGCAGAATCAGGAGATTGGAGGGAGAAGGATTGAGCAGAGGGAAGAGATGATAGGATGGAAGAGGAGAGAGTAGTGGGAGAGAGAGAGCGAAGGTTGCGGCGGCGCATTACCATCTGTGTAGGGGCAGAGTGAGTAGTGTGGGAGGAGAGCGAGAGAGAAAAGGAAACAAAGTAGTGGTCGGAGACATGGAGGGGAGTTGCAGTGAGATTAGTAGAGGAGCAGCATCTAGTGAAGATGAGGTCAAGCGTGTTGCCTGCCTTGTGAGTAGGGGGGGACGGTGAAAGGGTGAGGTCAAAAGAGGAGAGGAGTGGAAAGAAGGAGGCAGAGAGAAATGAGTCAAATGTGGACATAGGGAGGTTGAAATCCCCCAAAACTGTGAGGGGTGAGCCATCCTCAGGAAAGGAACTTATCAAGGCGTCAAGCTCATTGATGAACTCTCCAAGGGAACCTGGAGGGCGATAGATGACAAGGATATTAAGCTTAAATGGGCTAGTGACTGTGACAGCATGAAATTCAAATGAGGAGATAGACAGGTGGGTTAGGGGAAAAATTGAGAATGTCCACTTGGGAGAGATGAGGATTCCTGTGCCACCACCCCTCTGACCAGATGCTCTCGGGGTATGCGAGAACACACGGTCAGACGAGGGAGAGCAGTAGGAGTAGCAGTGTTTTCAGTGGTGATCCATGTTTCCGTCAGCGCCAGGAAGTCGAGGGACTGGAGGTTGGCATAGGCTGGGATGAAGTCAGCTTTGTTGGCAGCAGAACGGCAGTTCCAGAGGCTGCCTGCGACCTGGAACTCCAGGTGTGGGGTGCGTGCAGGGACCGCCAGGTTAGAGAGGCAGCAGCCACGCGGTGTGGTGCGTTTGTGTAGCCTGTGCAGAGAGGAGAGAACAGGGATAGGCAGAGGCATAGTTGACAGGCTGTAGCAAATGGCTACAAAAATGCAGAGGAGATCGGAATGAGATGAGCTAAGCATCTGAGAGAGGAGAGAGCAGGGCCTCCCTCACCAAAACTTCTACCTCAGAAACTAAAATTGTTTCACTGAACCACCCGAACAAAAACTCTCCCAACTTCCACCTTTAGAAATCAGAATTGTTGTGAACCACAGCGGTTCAATGTTTAAAGGAATAGACTCAACCCACTTTATTCAGCTAGCTAACTATGACACCATAGCTAACTAGCATGCTAGCATCCAATAACAATAACACGCAGTTTAGCACCAACACTTGGTCACAACAAACCACCAATAGTGTGTTAACTAGCTAACTAGCATGCTAGCATCCAGTAACACACAGTTTAGCACCAACACTTGGTCACAACAAACCACCAATAGTGTGATAACACACTAAACAGATCATTCGTGTCTGTGTCAAGTTCCTTTCATGACGCAGCAATGATTAAACGTTGGCTAGCTAGGACAAGTATATTGTATTTAGCTACTACAGTACAGTTAGCTGGTCGTGTTGGGTAGCTAGCAGTGGCCACTGTGTTGACGCAGGGGGGTCATGAGGAGATTATTCAGTTGTACCTCATTGACTCTCCTACGTATCCCGTGGTGCTGGGGCTTCCTTGGTTAATCACCCATGACCCCACCATTTCGTGGCAACAGAGGGCTCTCAACGAATGTTCTGGCCAGTGTGTTGGGCGATGTTTAGGTGTTTCCGTTGGGGCGACTACGGTGGAGAGTCCGAACCAAGTTCCCGCAATGCACATTCCCCCTGAGTATGAGGATTTGGCACTCGTGTTCAGCAAGATGAGGGCGACGCGATTGCCACCTCATAGACAGGGAGATTGTGCGATAATCCTCCAGACAGGTGCGGCACTTCCGCGGAGCCATGTGTATCCTCTGTCTCAAGAGGAGACGGCGGCTATGGAAACCTACATAGCTGAGTCCCTGAGACAAGGATACATACGGCCCTCCACTTCCCCTGCGTCCTCGAGTTTCTATTTTGTGAAGAAGAAGGATGGAGGTTTGCGCCCGTGTATTGATTATCGTAGTCTCAATCAGATCACTGTGAAATACAGTTACCCTCTACCTCTGATTGCGAGTATGACTGAATCATTACGCGGAGCGCGTTTCTTCACAAAACTGGATCTCAGGAGCGCTTATAACTTGGTGCGCATTAGGGAGGGAGATGAATGGAAGACGGCATTTAGTACCCCCTCAGGTCATTATGAGTTTCTTGTCATGCCATACGGTTTAATGAATGCTCCTTCAGTCTTCCAATCATTTGTGGACGAGATCTTCCGGGACCTGCATGGGCAGGGAGTGGTAGTGTACATTGACGACATCCTAGTGTACTCTGCTACACGAGCCGAGCATGTAGCCCTGGTGCGCCGAGTGTTGGGTGGGCTGTTGGAGCATGACTTGTATGTCAAGGCAGAGAAATGTCTATTTTTCCAAGAGTCCATCTCCTTCTTGGGTCATCGGTTGTCCGCGTCAGGGGTGAAGATGGAGATTGACCGGGTGTCAGCCGCGCGTAACTGGCAAACCCCAACCACTGTTAAAGAGGTGCAGCAGTTTTGGGGTTTTGCCAATTACTACCGGAGGTTTATCCGGGGTTTTGGACAGGTAGCAGCTCCCATTACTTCCCTGCTGAAGGGGGGCCCGGTGCGTTTGCAGTGGTCGGCTGAAGCGGACAGGGCGTTTCGTAAACTGAAGGACCTGTTCACTTCGGCTCCGGTGCTGGCGCACCCGGACCCCACTTTAGCGTTCCAGGCAGAGGTGGACGCGTCAGAGACCGGGATTGGGGCAGTACTGTCGCAACGCTCCGGCACGCCTCCTAAGCTCCGTCCCTGCGCTTTTTATTCTAAAAAGCTCAGCCCGGCGGAGCGTAATTATGACGTAGGGGACAGGGAGCTGTTAGCCGTTGTTCAAGCCCTAAAGGTGTGGAGGCATTGGCTTGAGGGGGCTCAACACCCTTTTCTCATTCTGACTGACCATCGTAACCTGGAGTACATCCGGGCAGCGAGGAGATTGAACGCTCGTCAGGCTAGGTGGAACATGTTCCTGACCCGGTTCATTTTTAAGATCACTTACATCCCAGGGTCCCAGAACGGTAAGGCAGACGCCCTGTCCCGGCGGTATGACGCAGAGGAGAGGTCCATTGAGCCCACTCCCATACTGCCGGAGTCTTGTCTGGTGGCACCGGTGGTATGGGAGGTCGATGCGGAAATTGAGCGGGCGTTACGCACCGACCCTACTCCCCCAGAGTGTCCAGTGGGTCGGACGTACGTGCCGCTCGAGGTCCGTGATCGTCTCATCTATTGGGCTCATGCGTCACCCTCCTCTGGACATCCAGGTATTGGCCGGACAGTGCACTGCCTTAGTGTTAAGTACTGGTGGCCAACATTGGCTAGGGACGTGAGGGTTTATGTCTCCTCCTGCTCGGTGTGCGCTCAGTGTAAGGTGCCTAGACACCTGCCCAGGGGGAAGTTACATCCCCTGCCCGTTCCACAACGGCCGTGGTCTCACCTCTCGGTGGACTTTGTCACGGACCTTCCCCCCTCTCAGGGGAATACCACTATTCTGGTCGTTGTGGATCGGTTCTCTAAGGCCTGTCGTCTCATTCCAATGCCGGGTCTCCCTACTGCCCTACAGACCGCTGAGGCTTTGTTCACCCACGTCTTCCGGCACTACGGGGTTCCCGAGGATATAGTGCAGGGGTGTCAAACTCATTTTAGCTCATGGGCCACATGGAGGAAAATCTATTCCCAAGTGGGCCGGACCGGAAAAATCATGGAACATATAACTTAAAAACAACAACTTCATATTGTTTTCTTTGTTTTAATACGATCAACATACAACATAAAGCTGGAGCCTGAGGACAGTGTGTCCAAAATAGTACAAGCACAACATCACTATTAATCATAAAACACGTTAAGTTTATTTGAAAATTCTAAAGAAAAAGAACACACAAACACACAATGCCTCAGTAATTAACAGAACTGTTTCACAGATCACAGAACTATATCAGGGTGTCATTTCTCAGGCAGAAAACAAGTCCAAACAAGTGCAAGAACCACAGAGTCAAGAATAGGTTAAATATACAAATAAAATAAAATCAATTAAAAACAATAGCACATCAACATAAAAACATATAAACATAAATCTGAAAGCGTTGCTCAAACTCCCGTAACAGTCCCGTTATTTTATCTTTGAACCGCTTCATGTCTGCCACATGTTGGGTCGCGCACACATTTTTCAGACAGGGGAAGTGAGCTGCATCACCACCGGCAAGTTGCGTCTCCCACAATGACAGCTTCAACTTGAAAGAACGTATGCTGTCATAATACTGCGTGACAACTTTGTTGCGCCCTTGCAGCTGTTTGTTCAAGTTATTCAGGTGCTCTGTAACATCCACCATAAATGCAAGGTCCGGCATCCATTCTGCGGAATGAAATTCTAACACTGGTTTGCCCTTTTCTTCCATGAACTGTTCAATTTCTTCTCGTAAATCAAAGAAACGCCTCAGCACAGCACCTCGGCTTAACCATCTTACCTCAGTGTGGTATGGCAGGCCATAGATGTGGTCTTTCTCTCTGAGAAGGCTGTCAAACTGACGGTGATTCAGGCTTCTGGATCGGATGAAATTAACAGTTTGGATGACCACCTTCATGACGTTATCCATCTTTAATGACTTGCAACACAAAGCCTCCTGGTGCAAAATACAGTGAAAAATCAAAAAATCACGTCCTCCATTTGCAGATTGCACTTTCTCTCTGAACTTTGTTACAACGCCTGCTTTTTTCCCGATCATTGAGGGCGCACCATCTGTAGCCAGGCTGACAGTGCGGGACCAGTCCACTCTGACCCTGTCCAGCGCGCCGACGAGTGCGGTAAAAATATCAACTGCTGTCGTTGTATCTGTCATCGGCACCAACTCCACGAACTCCTCGGTGACGGTCAATGTGTCATCAACTCCGCGGATGAAAAAATGGCCAGTTGTGCAACATCTGTAATGTCCGTGCTTTCATCAATTGCAACCGAAACGCAATAAATGACTTTACTTTTGCTTCAACTGGCTGTCCAAATCCACTGAAAGATCGGAAATCCTGTCTGCAACTGTGTTTCTTGTCAGGCTGATTTTTGCAAAAGCCTGCCGCTTTTCAGGGCACACAATCTCCGCTGCCTTCATCATGCATGTTTTTACAAATTCACCCTCACTACATGGTTTTGAAGCCACTGCGATTTCATTAGCAATGAGGTAGCTAGCTTTCACTACAGCGTCACTGATGTCTCGGCTGTGAGTAAACACAGACTGCTGTTTCTTCAGACCCGCCAACAGTTCATTCACCTTCTCTCATCTCCGCTGTCCTTGAAAGTTGTCATATTTGTCGGCATGAAGACTCACATAGTGGCGACGGAGGTTATATTCTTTCAGCACTGCAACATGCTCTGAACACACCAAACATACAGCTTTCCCATTCAATTCCGTGATTAAATAGGATGACCATTTTTCTTGGAACACTCTGCACTCTGCGTCCACTTTTCTCTTTTTTGACAGAGACATATTGGGGCAATGAGGGTGCCAAAGCACATAATGTTAAAAGTAGAAGCCGTAATAAATATCGCGGGCAAACAAAGTAGCTCATTGGCTGCACGTGCTTGACCTACTTGCTCTGCCCCGGTATAAATAGTTTGCTTGCTTAACACAATTGCTATTGCGCCATCCAGTGGACGCAATTGGAACAGCAGTTTATTTTATTGAAAAATTGCAGCCTATTTTTTTTTTAATCATCTCGCGGGCCGGATTAAACCTGTTTGCGGGCCTGATCCGGCCCGCGGGCCGTACGTTTGACCCCCCTGATATAGTGTCTGATCGGGGTCCCCAATTCACCTCTAGAGTCTGGAGGGCGTTCATGGAACGCTTGGGGGTCTCGGTTAGCCTTACCTCGGGTTACCACCCGGAGAGGCCGGACAGTGCACTGCCTTAGTGTTAAGTACTGGTGGCCAACATTGGCTAGGGACGTGAGGGTTTATGTCTCCTCCTGCTCGGTGTGCGCTCAGTGTAAGGTGCCTAGACACCTGCCCAGGGGGAAGTTACAACCCCTGCCCGTTCCACAACGGCCGTGGTCTCACCTCTCGGTGGACTTGTCACGGACCTTCCCCCCTCTCAGGGGAATACCACTATTCTGGTCGTTGTGGATCGGTTCTCTAAGGCCTGTCATCTCATTCCAATGCCGGGTCTCCCTACTGCCCTACAGACTGCTAGGGCTTTGTTCACCCACGTCTTCCGGCACTACGGGGTTCCCGAGGATATAGTGTCTGATCGGGGTCCCAAATTCACCTCTAGAGTCTGGAGGGCATTCATGGAACGCTTGGGTGTCTCGGTTAGCCTTACCTCGGGTTACCACCCGGAGAGTATATATATTTTTTATTTATTTTTTTCACCTTTATTTAACCAGGTAAGCCAGTTGAGAATAAGTTCTCATTTACAACTGCGACCTGGCCAAGATAAATAAATAGTAATGGGCAGGTGGAGAGAGTGAACCAGGATGTGGGTAGGTTTCTGAGATCCTATTGCCAGGGCCGGCTGGAGGAGTGGTTGGGGTATATCCCCTGGGCAGAGATGGCTCAGAACTCTCTCCGCCACTCCTCTACTAACCTGACCCCTTTTCAGTGTGTGTTAGGTTATCAGCCGGTTCTGGCACCATGGCATCAGAGCCAGATCGAGGCTCCTGCGGTGGATGAGTGGTTTCGGCGCTCGGAGGAGGCGTGGAACGCTGCCCACGTACATCTGCAGTGGGCCATCCGCAGGCAGAAGGCGAGCGCCGACCTCCACCGCAGTGAGGGTCCAGTCTACGCCCCTGGAGATCGAGTCTGGCTCTCGACTCGAAACCTGCCCCTTCGCCTGCCCTGCCGGAAGATTGGCCGGCGGTTTGTGGGGCCATTTAAAGTCCTGAGGAGATTGAATGAGGTGTGTTACAGGTTGCAACTGCCTAATGACTATCACATTAACCCCTCATTCCATGTGTCTCTCCTCAGGCCGGTGGTAGCTGGTCCACTCCAGGAGAGTGAGATAAGAGAGACCCCTCCGCCCCCACTGGACATCGAGGGGGCTCCGGCGTACTCAGTCCGGTCCATCGTGGATTCAAGACGTCGGATGGGGGGTCTACAATATCTCGTGGAGTGGGAGGGGTACGGTCCGGAGGAATGGTGCTGGGTGCCTAGGAGGGACATCTTAGATCCATCCCTCCTGACTGAGTTCCATCGTAGTCATCCTACGCGCCCTGCTCCACGTCCTGCTGGCCGTCCCCGAGGCCGGGGTCGTCGCACAGCTGGAGCCGCGCGTCAAGGGGGGGGGGGTACTGTCACGAATTCCACCGAGACTGCTCCTCCTCCTTGTTCGGGCAGGCAGTACTAGCTGCTACCGTTTGATGTTATGTTTGTTTGGTCTTGTCTGATTAGTGCACCTGTTCCATATCTCGTATTGATTATGTCACCTATAAGTTTCCTTTGGTTTTGTTTGTAGTTGTGTGTTGTTGTACGCCTGTCCGTTGGTGTAGGTTATTTGTTTTCTTGTTGTTAGTGCTTTTCGCACTTTACGCACTGTTTTGCGAATTCGCTCGCCTCCTGTTTGTTGAGGCCCGTTGGATTTGTATTTTGCTCCTGTGACTATTAAAGTCGGATCAACTAAGCTTCTGTGTCCTGCGCCTGACTCCAACACCGCATCCACATCAGCCCCTGACAGAACAACACACCATACAATGGAGTCAGCCCAAGCCGAGCCCAATGGAGCTCGGGGGTGCTGGCGCTAGAGAGAGTAGGAGAGAGAACCCGAGGGGGGCCGTCCCCTGCACCAGCTGTGGCCGTAGAGGACACACTGCGGCTAGGTGCTGGGGAGGGTCTCCAAGGAATCGAGGCAACAGGTCGCGCACTGGGGAGTCATTTCAGGTGAGTAGGCGCCCCACTCACCCAGAGCTCTCTGTTGTTCACTTGTGTATACCTGTGGTATTTCCTCAGGTTGCATCTCATTCCCAGCATAAGGCGCTAGTCGATTCAGGCGCAGCTGGGAATATTATTGATCGGAAATTTTGTTCTAAGTTAGGGATTCCCCTCCTGCCCGTTGATGCACCCTTTCCTGTCCATGCTCTAGATAGCCGCCCGTTGGGATCTGGGTTGAATAGGGAGGTCACAGCTCCATTAAAGATGAAGACGCAGGGGGGTCATGAGGAGATTATTCAGTTGTACCTCATTACCTCTCCTGCGTATCCCGTGGTGCTGGGACTTCCTTGGTTAATCACCTATGACCCCACCATTTTGTGGCAACAGAGGGCTCTCAAGGAATGTTCTGGACAGTGGGACAGTGTGTTGGGCGATGTTTAGTTGTTTCCGTTGGGGCGACCACGGTGGAGAGTCCGAACCAAGTGCCCGCAATGCACATTCCACCAGAGTATGAGGATTTGGCACTCGTGTTCAGCAAGATGAGGGCGAGGCGATTGCCACCTCATAGACAGGGAGATTGTGCGATAAACCTCCAGACAGGTGCGGCACTTCCGCGGAGCCAAGTGTATCCTCTGTCTCAAGAGGAGACGGCGGCTATGCAAACCTTCATAGCTGAGTCCCTGAGACAAGGATACATACGGCCCTCCACTTCCCCTGCGTCCTCGAGTTTCTTTTTTGTGAAGAAGAAGGATGGAGGTTTGCGCCCGTGTATTGATTATAGTAGTCTCAATCAGATCACTGTGAAAAACAGTTACCCTCTACCTCTGATTGCGAGTATGACTGAATCATTACGCGGAGCGCGTTTCTTCACAAAACTGGATCTCAGGAGCGCTTATAACTTGGTGCGCATTAGGGAGGGAGATGAATGGAAGACGGCATTTAGTACCACCTCAGGTCATTATGAGTATCTTGTCATGCCATACGGTTTAATGAATGCTCCTTCAGTCTTCCAATCATTTGTGGACGAGATCTTCCGGGACCTGCATGGGCATGGAGTGGTAGTGTACATTGACGACATCCTAGTGTACTCTGCTACACGAGCCGAGCATGTAGCCCTGGTGCGCCGAGTGTTGGGTAGGCTGTTGGAGCATGACTTGTATGTCAAGGCAGAGAAATGTCTGTTTTTCCAGGAGTCCATCTCCTTTTTAGGTCATCGGTTGTCCGCGTCAGGGGTGAAGATGGAGATTGACCGGGTGTCAGCCGCGCGTAACTGGCAAACCCCAACCACTGTTAAAGAGGTGCAGCAGTTTTTGGGTTTTGCCAATTACTACCGGAGGTTTATCCAGGGTTTTGGACAGGTAGCAGCTCCCATTACTTCCCTGCTGAAGGGGGGCCCGGTGCATTTGCAGTGGTCGGCTGAAGCGGACAGGGCGTTTTGTAAACTGAAGGACCTGTTCACTTCGGCTACGGTGCTGGCGCACCCGGACCACACTTTAGCGTTCCAGGTAGAGGTGGACGCGTCAGAAGCCGGGATTGGGGCAGTACTGTCGCAACGCTCCGGCACGCCTCCTAAGCTCCATCCCTGCGCTTTTTATTCTAAAAAGCTCAGCCCGGCGGAGCGTAATTATGACGTAAGGGACAGGGAGCTGTTAGCCGTGGTTCAAGCCCTAAAGGTGTGGAGGCATTGGTTTGAGGGGGCTCAACACCCTTTTCTCATTCTGACTGACCATCGTAACCTGGAGTACATCCGGGCAGCGAGGAGATTGAACGCTCGTCAGGCTAGGTGGAACATGTTCCTGACCCTCACATCCCAGGGTCCCAGAACGGTAAGGCAGACGCCCTGTCCCGGCGGTATGACGAAGAGGAGAGGTCCATTGAGCCCACTCCCATACTGCCGGAGTCTTGTCTGGTGGCACCGGTGGTATGGGAGGTCGATGCGGAAATTGAGCGGGCGTTAATCACCGACCCTACTCCCCCAGAGTGTCCAGTGGGTCGGACGTACGTGCCGCTCGAGTTCCGTGATCATCTCATCTAATGGGCTCATACGTCACCCTCCTCTGGACATCCAGGTATTGGCCGGACAGTGCACTGTCTTAGTGTTAAGTACTGGTGGCCAACATTGGCTAGGGACGTGAGGGTTTATGTCTCCTCCTGCTCGGTGTGCGCTCAGTGTAAGGTGCCTAGACACCTGCCCAGGGGGAAGTTACAACCCCTGCCCGTTCCACAACGGCCGTGGTCTCACCTCTCGGTGGACTTTGTCACGGACCTTCCCCCCTCTCAGGGGAATACCACTATTCTGGTCATTGTGGATCGGTTCTCTAAGGCCTGTCGTCTCATTCCAATGCCGGGTCTCCCTACTGCCCTACAGACTGCTGGGGCTTTGTTCACCCACGTCTTCCGGCACTACAGGTTTCCCGAGGATATAGTGTCTGATCGGGGTCCCCAATTCACCTCTAGAGTCTGGAGGGCGTTCATGGAACGCTTGGGTGTCTCGGTTAGCCTTACCTCGGGTTACCACCCGGAGAGTTATTTTTTATTTATTTTTTTATTTCACCTATAATTAACCAGGTAAGCCAGTTGAGAACAAGTTCTCATTTACAACTGCGACCTGGCAAAGAGAAATAAATAGTAATGGGCAGGTGGAGAGAGTGAACCAGGATGTGGGTAGGTTTCTGAGATCCTATTGCCAGGGCCGGCCGGAGGAGTGGTCGGGGTATATCCCCTGGGCAGAGATGGCTCAGAACTCTCTCCGCCACTCCTCTACTAACCTGACCCCTTTTCAGTGTGTGTTAGGTTATCAGCCGGTTCTGGCACCATGGCATCAGAGCCAGATCGAGGCTCCTGCGGTGGATGAGTGGTTTTGGCGCTCGGAGGAGGCGTGGAACGCTGCCCACGTACATCTGCAGTGGGCCATCCGCAGGCAGAAGGCGAGCGCCGAACTCCACCGCAGTGAGGGTACAGTCTACGCCCCTGGAGATCGAGTATGGCTCTCGACTAGAAACCTGCCCCTTCGCCTGCCCTGCCGGAAGATTGGCCGGCGGTTTGTGGGGCCATTTAAAGTCCTGAGGAGATTGAATGAGGTGTGTTACAGGTTGCAACTGCCTAATGACTATCACATTAACCCCTCATTCCATGTGTCTCTCCTCAGGCCGGTGGTAGCTGGTCCACTCCAGAAGAGTGAGATAAGAGAGACCCCTCCGCCCTCACTGGACATCGAGGGGGCTCCGGCGTACTCAGTCCGGTCCATCGTGGAGTCGAGACGTCGGATGGGGGGTCTACAATATCTCGTGGAGTGGGAGGGGTACGGTCCGGAAGAACGGTGCTGGGTGCCTAGGAGGGACATTTTAGATCCATCCCTCCTGACTGAGTTCCATTGTAGTCATCCTACGCGCCCTGCTCCATGTCCTCCTGGCCGTCCCCGAGGCCGGGGTCGGCGCACAGCTAGAGCCGCTATGGTTTTATTTTATGTATCATTAAGGCAAAAGTAGGGAGAGGTCAAAGGTAAAATAATAATATTAGTAATAAACATGATTATGTTTAAATGAATGTATGTGCTCTGTCGCAGGGGCTCTCAAACTGTGGCCCATGGGCTTGTTATGGACACATGGTATGCATTACCGTAGTTCTTTTTTAAGAAGGGGCCTAAGCCACGCAGCCAATAGAATGATAGAATGAGAGGCTTCATATAGAAAAAAGCATTCATGACCTTTTGGAGTGGACATTGTGTGACAGCTGGACGTTGAAAAAGAAGGGTGGTGCAGAACTAAAATAAGTTAGGAATGTACGCATGTTTGTTCATTTGTGTGTATATAAGAGATCTCTAAGCCAGAGAGAGACAGTTGTTCCATGGAGCAAGCTCGGCTTTGTTATGCAATAAAGTCTAAATTCTTGGATTCACAAGCTCTGGTGTCTTGCGAGATATTTTTGAGTTGATTAATTATTAGTCAAATATTTATACGACACCGCGCGTCAAGGGGGGGTACTGTCACGAATTCCGCCGAGACTGCTCCTCCTCCTTGTTCGGGCAGGCTTCGGCGTTCGTCGTCCCCGGAGTACTAGCTGCTACCGTTTGATGTTGTTTGGTCTTTTCTGATTAGTGCACCTGTTCCATATCTCGTATTGATGTCACCTAAGTTTCCTTTGTTGTGTGTTGTACGCCTGTCCGTTGGTGTAGGTTATTTGTTTTCTTGTTAGTGCTTTTCGCACTTTTTTGCGTATTCGCTCGCCTCCTGTTTGAGGCCCGTTGGATTTGTATTTTGCTCCTGTGACTATTAAAGTCAGATCAACTAAGCTTCTGTGTCCTGCGCCTGACTCCAACACCGCATCCACATCAGCCCCTGACATAATTTTGGGTTTTGAACTAGCGCCCAATTGACTGCCATTCCCTCCTGGAGAGATCTACTTGTTCCAGAATGCACTGCGCAGCCCTTTGACAACATACAAAATGGGCATTAATACGATTCCAATGGAGTTTCCCCATCTCCTCAAAAGTATCTCTGGCCTGTACCACACATTGCTGCAACGCACCAATATTGGATGCCAGCCACTGAAACCACAGGGGACAGTGTCCTTTGCCCCTGCCTGCAGAGCACTGCTTTGCCTCAGTTTTGTAAACATTATGGTGAGGGACATAGATAGCTAATGTAATCAACCCAACTCATGTGGCACAACCGGATATTGAATACCCTCGCTTTAACGTTAAAATAACAGCGGAAAAGCAGGCGGCAGTGCAGGACACTAGCAACATCAAGGTTAGAGAGCACGGCATGTAGTAAACGCAGTCTCCAAACTCTGTAGAATTGCCAACTGAAGTGTGATGAGCAATTCGGACCATGAACATTGTGTTTTGAGCTTCCAGCACCTGCTCAAGTAGAATGACTCAAGTGGGTGCTACGTGGTGTGTGGCTATCGAGCGAACCATCTACAAAGCCGGAAGACAGAACTTGAGGGGAAAGGCGTAGTGTTGCTGAGGATGCAGCTCAGATCTGACAGTTCATCATCCGCTCTTGATAACATCTGAACTACGTCAACGCCCAGAGAAATTACCATCCTGACATTTAAAATTGTTTAAATTACTAATGTTGGTGTTGACTGCTATGTGCTTCATACAACTTAATATAGATCGTTAACGCTGTAATATATCACTTTTTGGGCAACTTGACCAAATCACAGAAATGGGTTGTAGATCTGTCCCTCAATGAAAGAACGTCTAAGCGGTACATCTGTTGTGCGCTGTCTATGCATAGTTTTATACACCGGCATCAGCTGAAAAACAAGTTTGTTATAAAACTATTTCACAGCGGTTGAGACAGTACAACAATACTTGTTTTGTTAAACTGAAATTAGGCAAACCAGAATAGGGACCGTCGTTGTGGTGCTCCGCTCATCCCCAATAAAAGCGGCATTTCACACCTCATGCTAACATTTGTTTCATGTGATCAAGGTTTGGAGAGTCTACACGTTGTATTAAAACTTCTTAACCGTCCATGTCCACATTCTGACTAGATTATTTAGTGCCGTGTGACAATGACATTCCCAAAATAATATGGATTAAGTCCATTAGGCCTACTGAGGTCATAAGTCAACGGTTCTACCTGGCAATGATTTTAGAGGCAGGTATAATTGATTTGACCGTCCAGATCAGTTCACACTTGATAGAGATCCAGACAAAATGCGTGCTTGACTACAGCCGGAGGTGGTCATGAAGAGCTGATCACAATGAGGATTTTACTAGTCTACAACTGTGGGCAGAGAATATGGACATCAAGACAAAGAACACATGTTAGTGCCAGGTGTAAATGAGTCTTCAGTGAACAGTGTAAGAGAGAATACAGGACACATGTTCAGTAATATTGGTGTGACAGTAGACATTTAGTAATATAGAACTAAAGACACCAAGTCTTGGATTCATGCTGCTTAGTTTAATTCAGACCAACCACCACAGTTCAGAATTGTTTAAGAAACGCTTTAGCACAAAAGGCACAGGTTTACAATGATTTGAAGTTGATTTTGGGGGTTGGAGGAAAATAAACTGATCCACTCGATGAAGAAATCACAGAAGCCTTTAGGTTCATCAGGGAAGATATCCTGCAAGACAAACATTTCAGTCAGCACCAGCATTCAAGCACCAGCACCAGCACTCAAGCTCCCAGTCATGTGTGCGAGCATGTATATAACTCACATTTAGTCACAGGTGTAAGCCACCTCCAGGTACTTATAGGTTCCGACACAGGGGTCTCCAAACACAGAGTTGGATGCCGGGACGACACACTGGCTCTTCCCATCACACCTGTGTTTAAAATACAGGTAGAGGTTATCACTACAGCCAATGAGTGTACAGGTAAATACACACCGTTGGTTCCCGTACCTTTGTGCCATCTTACTGGTGGTGGATTGGCTGAGGCAGTTGGTGTTGGTGAGTTGGTTAGCGGGGCGCCCAATGGAACACACGTTGCGTTGACGACGACCATAGTTGGCACTCTGGATATGGATCTTACCTTCATCTGAGGGAGACGAGGAGGAGGAGGAGATAGATGAAGAAAAGGCAGAAGGCCAAGGCTGGGTGTTTGTGTGGGATAGAGACCAATATACACAACACTACATGAGAACGGAGAGGATACCGTACTGTAGTGTTGACCTGCTTACCACATTGTAGTTGAGAATCAGAGCCTTCACATATGGTGCTGCTTACTGCAAGGACAAACAGGAGTTACACCACACTGGCCTGACAAAAAAAGGCATACTATGGCTTGGTGAAGTGATTAATTAATGTTTAGCCATAAACAGAGTTGTAGAAAGTTAAATGCATTATCTTCAACCGTTGCACTGTGGTTTAAGCTCCTTATGAGACGTCGTCATCTCAAACTGCTCAGAATGTGAGAGTAAACTGGTTAAAATTAGCTAGTCGTACCGCTAGACCAAAGCTATATTTCTATACAATTTGTGCCCGTGCCGTCTGAATAGCTATAAATGAGATTTGAGCTAGCTAATGTTGGTTGAAACAGATGTTCACTGTTACACCAGATGAAGTGCACGCAAGAATCAACTAAGCCACAATGTAAAGGAGACCTGTGTGGTACGACTACCCATCTTTCTTACCATGTGCTAACTGGCTAATTGAGTTAGATATGTACATATAACTAGGAATAAAGTGACGGGAGTGGGGGGGACTGCTGGTTCCAGACTTGGTGCCGCGGTACCACTTGCCATGCAGTAGCAGACAGTAGGACTTGGGTGGCTGGAGTCATTGAAAATGTAGGGCCTTCCGACAACGCATGGTATAGAGGTCCTGATGTCAGGGAGCGCGGTCTCAGTGATGTACTGGGCCGTACGCACTACCCTCTGTAGCGCCTTGCGGTTGGATGCCAAGCAGTTGCCATACCTAGTGGTGATACAGCCAGTCAAAATGCTCTCAATGGTGCAGCTGTAGAACTGAGGATCGGAGGGCCAATACCAAATATTTTTAGCCTCCTGGGCAGGGGGGAGAAGAGGCATTGTCGTGCCCTCTATACTACTGCATGGACCATGATGGATTCTTAGTGATGCGGACATTGAGGAACTTGAAGCTCTCGAAAAGCTCCACTACAGCCCAGTCGATGAACATGGGGGCGTGGTCGGCCCTCTGTTTCCTGTAGTCCACAATCATCTTCTTCGTTGACGTTGAGCGAGGGGTTGTCATTCTGGCGCCACACTGCCAGGTCTCTCACCTCCCTGTAAGCTATGCTAACGAAAGTTGTTGCCGGCTACTTTGTTCCATAACCACCGTTTGTGGGCTAGCTAGGGTTAGTTAGGAAGTGAGGGTGGTGTAAAAGTGGAGAAAAGAAAAGGGCATGTATTAAAACACATGGTGGCCATAAAACAAAGTTCACAAGCTGGTCCCATTGGTGACCCAACCCATTCTATGGCTTTGCTAGCCATCAGCAGAGTGCGCTCTTTCACCGAAGTATTAAACAATATCCCAACATGCCTCAGTCATACAGATATTCAATTTAACGATATTGGTGCCCACCACCAAGTATTATTAGCACAGACTGACTTGCTACTTGTTGTTGGACACAGGAGTATTTGGTGTCCAGGTACTTATAGGTTCCGACACAGGGGTCTCCAAAAACAGAATTGGATGCCGGGACGACACACTGGCTCTTCCCGTCACACCTGTGTGTCAAAGACAGGTAGTGGTCATCACTACAGCCAATGGGTGTCTACAGGTAAATACACACCACAGGTTCCAGTACCTTGCTGCCATCTTACTGGTGGTGGATTGGCTGAGGCAGTTGGTGTTGGTGAGTTGGTTAGCGGGGCGCCCAATGGAACACACGTTGCGTTGACGACGACCATAGTTGGCACGCTCGATATGGATCTTACCTCTATCTGAGGAAGAGACAGACAACGAAAAGGTGGATAAGGAACGAAGGAGAGGCAAGGGTTGGCATCGTCGGTGTAGGTAATCTACAGTATAAAACACAGGTGATAGCTGAGTATATACACTGTTCAGTAGTGTTGACTAGCTTACCACATTGTAGTAAAGCATCAGAGCCTTCACATGTGATGCTGCGTGCTGCCAGGACAAATAAACAGGAGTTACACACCACTCACATTAGCTTGGTGTAGTAGTATCATCATCATTATTACACACAGTACCTCCATCCGTTAGTGCACAGGAAGCTGCAACCAGCACTGAAACAACATCACACAGCCAGTTCAGCAACAATCCACATCATATGCATTTGGACTGTGAAGCTAGAAATGAGCATTTGTCTTTTTCCTCAAGCATTTGAGATATTCTAGTGTATTAAAGTAGTAAAGTTTAGCATTTGGTCTCATATTCCATGCATGCAATGTGACTAAACTTGTTAGACGCATTTGTAGTTGGTCATAGATACTTTTTTGCCTAAAAGGAACTGAATGGTTAAGGTTGTCATTTTGAAGATTACAATACTTCTCAACACGTCTACATACATGCGGATGCTACCTTGAATTAATAGTGATGTGTGAGGAAGTTAAAGGAACAAAGATTATACCCCATAAAAATACTAACCTCCCCAGTTATTGATAATGTGAGGGGTTGACATGTGCCCTTGTAGCCTGTCTCACTCATGCTTTCTTAATCATGGCATTAATTTAAGTGTTCAGAAACATCTAGAGAGATAACTCCAGCCACTATTGGGCAAAACATACACCAAAACACACTGCAAACGCAGCCAAAATACCTTGTAGAGTCACATGTTTGATGTAGTCATTGTGTGCCTGGAATATAGGACCAAATACTAATCTTTGGACTACTGTAATATAGTATGGGCAAGTGTCCTGACACTTTTGACAAATTCACAAGGGGGCTCTAGATACAGTGCTTGTTTCTAGACGGTTAAACAGATATGTATTAAAATACCCTCCAATAATGAGTTCTACCATCATCTCATGAAACATTCAAGCCCTGCAAAATGTCTATTCCCATACTATCAGTCTCACTCTACATGTCCTTATGGAAATACTGAACTTTAACTTAACGCATCATACTGTAGACCTCAAGTCATATGACACGTACTTCAAAAACTCTGAAATACAAAATGTATACATTTAGTGATATATATTCTAACCTGCATCATATACAGAAGTTGAATACTCACAGAAGACCACCGTCAGTCTGAACATGATGCCAGGTACAAGCGTGGTAGTAGCAGATATGATGAAACTGATGGTAACCTGACCTAATACACCTGGTATTTATGTTATGTGAATGTCTTAATTAACCCAGCTGTATCTATTTGTCTCCAGGTGCACCTCATTGCAATTAGGGGCTGGGCTTTGCTGATCTGTACCAGGCTTTTGTGTCAGTCTCATAGAGTTATATAGAGGACTCTAGATGGCTAAAATCCATTTTGGCATGAACATTGCCATTGAGGGCTTCCACCAATTTAAAGTAGTCATCTGGGTGGGGCTTCCTGGTTAAGGAAGAATCACATGGGCCAAGTTCAGTTTCAAAACCTTCTAGAGCGTTGCAGATATACATTTCATGAATAGAGCCAATGTATTTTATTTTCTACATGTCGGAGAGACATATTTGTTCACCATAGCACATTTCTATCTGAACCTTCCAAAACGTTGCGTCCTGCTGAACGCGCCCCATTATTCCATCCGGGTCATCAGGAGTGATCAGCCAATGAATTATGCTCGTGAGCAAACATTGCATAACAGTAAGTGGCAGAAAATCTCCAACTTTGACTTTATACCTTCCTATCATTGCTACGCAGACGACACACAACTAATCTTCTCCTTTCCCCCTTCTGATAACCAGGTGGCGAATCGCATCTCTGCATGTCTGGCAGACATATCAGTGTTGATGACGGATGACCACCTCAAGCTGAACCTCGGCAAGACCGAGCTGCTCTTCCTCCCGGGGAAGGACTGCCCGTTCCATGATCTCGCCATCACGGTTGACAACTCTGTTGTGTCCTCCTCCCAGAGTGCAAAGAGCCTTGGCATGACCCTGGACAACACCCTGTCGTTCTCCGCTAACATCAAGGCGGTGACCCGATCCTGTAGGTTCATGCTCTACAACATTCGGAGAGTACGACCCTGCCTTACACAGGAAGCGGCACAGGTCCTAATCCAGGCACTTGTCATCTCCAGTCTGGATTACTGCAACTCGCTGTTGGCTGGGCACCCTGCCTATGCCATTAAACCCCTACAACTCATCTAGAATGCCGCAGCCCGTCTGGTGTTCAACCTTCCCAAGTTCTCTCACGTTACCCCGCTCCTCCGCACACTCCACTGGCTTCCAGTTGAAGCTTTCATCTGCTACAAGACCATGGTGCTTGCCTACGGAGCTGTGAGGGGAACGGCACCTCCGTACCTTCAGGCTCTGATCAGTCCCTACACCCAAACGAGGGCATTGCGTTCATCCACCTCTGGCCTGCTGGCCCCCCTACCTCTGCAGAAGCACAGTTCCCGCTCAGCCCAGTCAAAACTGTTCGCTGCTCTGGCACCCCAATGGTGGAACAAGCTCCCTCACGATGCCAGGATAGCGAAGTCACTCACCACCTTCCGGAGACACTTGAAACCCCACCTCTTTAAGGAATACCTGGGATAGGATAAAGTAATCCTTTTACCACATTGTAAAGTGGTTATTCCACTGGCTACCAATTTGTAAGTCGCTCTGGATAAGACCGTCTGCTAAATGACGTAAATGTAAATGTAAAATTAGCCAAGAGAGAATGGGATACATAGTATTTATATCAGCCCTCTGATTATATCAGCCCTCTGGCATGCATAGTATTTATATCAGCCCTATGATTGGTTCAGTCACCTTTGCTTTCTTGGGTACAGGAGCAATTGTGGATATCTTGAAGCAAGTGGGGACAACAGACTGGGATAGGGAATTATTGAATATGTCCAGTACCCTGCCCTGAACCTTAGTCACTGTTACTAGCCGGCAATCACCCGGTACTCTACCCTGCACCTTAGATGCTGCTGTACTATGTACAAAGCAGTGGAGACTCCTCAGAGGAGGAAGGGGAGGACCATCCTCCTAAATGAATTTCATTAAAAATAATATTGTAAAACATTTTAAAAGTTATCATTTTTCTATAAAACTGTACTAAATATAATCACGTCACCAAATAATTGATTAAAACACACTGTTTTGCAATGAAGGTCTACAGTAGTCTCAAATCAGAGCTCTTGCAGCATGAACTGACATGTTGTCCACCCAGTCAAAGGATCAGAGAATGAATCTAGTACTGAAAGCATAAGCTACAGCTAGCTAGTACTGCAGAGCATAAAATGTGGTGAGTAGTTGACTCAAAAAGAAAGAGTAGTTGAACAGTTTTGAACAAATTCATTGATTACAAAATGAAAGAGAAGCATGATAGAAATAGTCTGTTTTTTAACTTTCAGTTTTACTTACTTAGCTATGAATTTCCAACATACACTGGAACTCTTCCAAGTCAAGGTAAGCGTTTGGTTTTACAAATGTCTTGCCACCAGGGCCCGCCAGTGTAACTGCTTACTTACTGTAAACTGTAATGTTACTGCATGATTGTAGCGGGTTTACTAATGCGTTAGTTCTATTAGTTCTGACTATGACGTTACTTTAGCTAATATGGTGACAATGATGTAGGCTGTGTGTAGAAGTTATGACATGGTTTGGCTTGGAAAGGTTTTTTCGCCTGGTCACATACAGCTGATGTGTTGTGCATTGAAGTCCACAAGCAAATGGAAGAGGAGAGAGGAGAGCGCATAGATGCGAGAATGAATACAACGTGGCTGCTATGAAAGTGAACTGTGTTTACGAGTGATCAGGGGTGTATTCATTCCGCCAATTCTGTTGAAAAACATTTCTTAAACGGAAGCAAACAGAACAAAATGGGGATGAACATTCCTTGAATTTGTCCAATAGAAACTCTCGTTTGCAACTGTTGGACTAATTATTACACACTATTTCAGCTAGATACAGGCAAGAGTGTGCAAGGCGTTATTGTCACTGTCTGTCCGTGTGTTACTGTCTGTCACCTCACATTTGTTTCTCGACCTGTGTGCCTCAATTCGTCGGGGCATTGACTCTTCAAGGTGTCAAAAGTTTTCCACCTTGATGACAGCTTTGCACACTCTCATTTTACATTTAAGTCATTTAGCAGACGCTCTTATCGAGAGCGACTTACAGTTAGTGAGTGCATACATTATTTTTGTTATTTTTCATACTGGCCCCCCGTGGGAATCGAACCCACAACCCTAGCGTTGCAAACGCCATGCTCTACCAACCGAGCTGCATCCCTGCCGGCCATTCCCTCCCCTACTATGGACGACGCTGGGCCAATTGTGCGCCGCCCCATGGGTCTCCCGGTCACGGCCGGCTACGACAGAGCCTGGATTCGAACCAGGATCTCTAGTAGCACAGCGATGCAGTGCCTTAGACCACTGCACACTCTCAACCAGCTTCATGAGGTAGTCACTTAGAATGTGTTTCAATTAACAGGTGTACCTTGTTAAAGGTTAATTTGTGGAATTTCTTTCCTTCTTAATGCGTTTGAGCCAATCAGTTGTGTTGTGACAAGGTAAGGGTGGTATACAGAAGATAGCCCTATTTGGTAAAAGACCAAGTCCATATTATGGCAAGAACAGCTCAAATAAGCAAAGAGAAACGGAAGTCCATCATTACTTTTAGACATGAAGGTCAGTCAATCCAGAACATTTCAAGAACTTTGAAAGTTTCTTCAAGTGCAGTCGCAAAAACCATCAAGCACTATGATGAAACTGGCTCTCATGAGGACTGCCATAGGAATGGAAGACCCAGAGATACCTCTGCTGCAGAGGATAAGCTCAATAGAGTTACCCGCCTCAGAAATTGCATCCCAAATAAATGCTTCACAGAGTTCAAGTAACAAACACATCTCAACATCAACTGTTCAGAAGAGACAGCGTGAATCAGGCCTTCATGGTCAAATTGCTGCAAAGAAACCACTACTAAATGACACCAATTATAAGAAGAGACTTGCTTTGGTTAAGAAACACGAGCAATGGACATTATTCCTGTGGAAATCGGTCCTTTGGTCTAATGAGTCCAAATTTGAGATTTTTGGTTCCAACGTCGTGTCTTTGTGAGACGCAGAGTAGGTAAACGCATGATCTCCGCATGTGTGGTTCCCACCGTGAAGCATGGAGGAGGAGGTGTGATGGTATGGGGGTGCTTTGCTGGTGACACTGTGATTTTGTTTAGAATTCAAGGCACACTTAACCAGCATGGCTACCACAGCATTCTGCAGTGATACGCCATCCCATCTGGTTTGCGCTTTGTGGGACTATCATTTGTTTTTCAACAGGACAATGACCCAACACACCTCCAGGCTGTGTAAGGGCTATTTGACCAAGAAGGAGAGTGATGGAGTGCTGCATCAGATGACCTGGCATCCACAATCCCCCGACCTCAACCCAATTGAGATGGTTTGTGATGAGTTGGACCGCAGAGTGAAGGACAATCTGCCAACAAGTGCTCAGCATATGTGGGAACTCCTTCACACTTGTTGGAAAACATTCATGTCATAAGCTGTCATCAAGGCAAAGGGTGGCTACTTTGAAGAATCTAAAATCTAAAATATAATTTGATTTGTTTAACATTTTTGGTTACTACATGATTCCGTATGTGTTATTTCATAGTTTTGACGTCCCCACTATTATCATACAATGTAGAAAATAGTGAAAATAAAGCAAAACCCTTGAATGAGGAGGTGTGTCCAAACTTTTGACTAGAACTGTAAATAAATATTTTACTATATATATATAAAAGTCCCAAATCAATACTTTAAATTACCCGAACGTCACCAGAACATCAAGATGAAATTTATTTTGAATTTTGTTCCAGCATTTGACCCTTGGAACCTCAATAGTTAACCAATCCTGTGAACGGGTTAGGCAACTCAGGTGTCTATACTTCAACAGCAAAGTTAGATAGGAGTTTATGAAGTACGGCCTTGTAAACAAAAAGGGAGTAATGTAGAGATCTATGGGTCTTTAGCGAACCTTTTGATACAGGATGCAGTGATGAGTATCAAAACTGTCGCCTGTAACAAAATGAAGGGCACTATGGTAGATGGCATCCAAAGGTTTAAGAGTAGTAGCAGCTGCACTTTGATGAATAATATCAACATAATCAAGAACAGATAAAAAGGTTGACTGAATAATCTGCTTCCTACTGGGTTAGAGAAAGGCACAATCTGTTTCTGTAGAAAAGCCACATTTAAATCTTAGCTTCTTAACCAGCTCATCTTTATGTTTTTAAACATCAAATCCATATAAATCAAAATGCTTAAGTATTTATATGCAGAAACACGTTCGATTGGAGAAACATCTAATGAGTCAACATGTAATTCATCTGAAGCATTCTTTAGAGAGAAAAACAACAACATGTATTTAGTTTTGCCCGTATTAAGCACAAGTTTTAAATCAACAAGGTATTCCTGCATAACTAGACAATCTGACTGTAGTTTTGACACAGCCAGATCAACAGTCGGGGCAATAGCATCCATAATAGTAACAGCCGCATATAGATGAAGTTTACAATTTTTAACAAATTGACCAATGCTGTTTATATAAATAGTGAAGAGAACAGGTCCCAAAATCAACCCGTGTGGTACACCTTTATGTACTTCAAGAAATTCAGACTTAACCCCGTCAATCACGATGGCCTGAATTCTGTCACTAAGATAATCATGAAACCATGAACAGGCGTCAGACCTCAGGCCTATCGAGGACAACTTATTCAATAAAAATAGTGTGATCAACAGTATCAAAAGCTTGTTTCAGGTCCACAAACAAAGCAGCACATTTCATTTCAGTGTCCAAAGCATCGACAAGATCATTAAGAACTAAAGTGGTTGCTTTAATAGTGCTATGCCCAGGCCTAAACCCTGATTTGTTTACATTCAAAATACATTTCTCAGATAAAAAAGAGCACAGTTGTACATTTACCAAGGATTCGAGAATCTTAGCTAGAAAAGGGAGCCTTGAAATGGGGAGATAATTATTAAGAACACTACTATCTCACCCTTATGCATGAGAGCTGATTTCCATACTTTTTAAATATTTCCCGATATCATGTTATCATGTTAAATAAAAATACAAAATTGGTAATTGAGCCAGCAATGACGGGTGCTGCACACTTAAGCAGACCAGGATCCAATTGGTCGGCCCCTGTGGATTTCTTGTTGTCTATTGCTAGTAAAGCCAGGACTTATTTTTCTGTAAATAGCCTAAAAGAAAATCTTTGACTATAATGTGTCTGATCATTCAGCAAGTTTCCCCTATCAGCATCCAGCCCAATATTGTGAATATGCTTAGAAGTGCCTTAGAAGTTATTTCAAAGAGATAGCCTGCTGAAATAAAATGGTGATTGAATGCATCAATGATGGCATTTTTGTCCCATAATGAGGCCAGTGTCTGAAAGTTCCTCTTTGTGATGACACAAGGCTTAGATTTTTGTATTTCTCTAACACAAACAAATGGGCAATGTTCACTAACATCTTGGGGCGAAGACACCAGTAGAAAGATATTTCTCTGGTGTATTCATTAAAATAAAATCATTCCGAGTTGACATTGAAGGATCTTTAGGGTTGGGCTGTATAGGCTTAGTAAGCAGCTGGGCTAGGTTTAGATCATTACACAAGCCTTTTAGATTACTTGAAGCCTGCATTTCTCAATCATAATTTAGGTCACCCAGGATAATAAGCTAGTTAACTACTCGAGTGCCCCAAAGGTTAGCTGAGGGAGGACAGTAGACCCCTTTAACAGTTATGGATACATTATTATTTTTTTATTAAAATGGCCACTCCACCACCTCTACCCTGTCAGTCAGTACTAAACACAATATAACCCTCAATATTACAATCAGAGTCCAGAATGTTCCTAGAGATCCAAGTTTCAGTCAATACCAGAATGTCTGGATTTGTCTGCATAGCCCAGATCTTGATGCAATCCAGTTAAGGAAGTAAACTGGATAGAGGGTAGTGCGTACGGCCCAGTACATCACTGGGGACAAGCTTCCTGCCATCCAGGACCTCTATACCAGGCGGTGTCAGAGGAAGGCCCTAAAAATTGTCAAAGAGTCCAGCCACCCTAGTCGTAGACTGTTCTCTCTGCTACCGCACGGCAAGCTGTACCGGAGCGCCAAGTCTAGGTCCAAAAGGCTTCTTAACAGCTTCTACCCTCAAGCCATAAGACTCCTGAACAGCTAATCAAGGCTACCCGGACTATTTGCATTGTCCCTCCTCCACCCCACCCCACCCCACCCTTCCCCACCCCCTCTTTTATGCTGCTGCTACTCTCGTTTACGATTTTTAAAGTTACATGAATCTCAAACTCAAATAAGCTACGTTCAATAATCTGATGCAGGCCTTGTCTGATGGTTGATATTTAAATAGTTGGTATGGCTATAAGATTGCATAGAACTGCACCATTTATTCTCTCCCTATTGGCCTTAGGCCGCAGTTAATGTCAATATGAGGAACTCTCAGAGTAACCAATGATGGAATGTTATAAACTGACTTACATGGGCTTCAGTTGCTATCGTGCAACAGCCCAAGCCCTCTACGTGATTTGAAAACCAAGGGGGTATTCAAGTTTATGGAATTCACATTTGAACTAAAAGCACTGAGTGAGCAGACCACAGTGGGCTTCTCTTTTGAGCTAAGGCTTAGGATGGGAAGTGCGGGTGAGATGGGAGGGGAGAGGTGACTTCACTAGGGATAGGTCTCTGCATCTTGTGTCATCATGCTGGAATGAATTGGCAGTTGGTTTTTGAATCGGAATGGCATTTACATTTTGAATTTGAATTTGAATTGAATAAGAGTGTGTGCTTTTAATATACACATACTTTTCTCTGGCTTCTAGCTAGCATTTAGATTGCAACAGAAAGGTTTGTATGAATCTTGGTATTTCCCACTCAGACCTCAGCAAAAATGTTGCAAAAAATGAATTTGATCTTCCCATTGCCATAGAGAGCTAACGGTGTCGGACATCAGCTAGCCATTTTTCTGACCAGGCTAAATCATACAGCAGCATCATTAATATGGATATAAATGGAAATGGAAAACAGCTCAAACAAATGAAAAGGGAATGTTAGCTGTCATTTCAGAGTTTGATGCGACTGGGTTAGCTTTTATTAGCTGTTGATTTCTAAAATCCCCATTACACGCTGGGGTAGGGATATATAACCCTCAAGGTTCCAATAGGTTCTATATAGAACCCCAAATAACCCATTTTTTCTGAGTGTAGATCACTTTCGTTCCCAGTTCTGATTCTGTTCCTCTAAAAACGTCATTCTTTTCCGGTTTTCTGTTCTGTTCCCTGAACCGTTTCCAACCCCTGCTTTGGACTAGGGACCCCATCTCCGGGGTGTCTATGGAAGTACAAGCTGATTATCTCAAGTAATCTCCGGGGTGTTTATGGAAGTAGAAGCTGAATACCTCAAGTCATCTCCGGGGTGTCTATGGAAGTACAAGCTGATTACCTCAAGTCATCTCCATGGTGTCTATAGAAGTAGAAGCTGAGTACCTCAAGTCATCTCTGAGCCTGAGTAGAGATTGGTTTTGGGTTTTTTGTTTTTAACAGAAGAAATATGATGTTTTTGTTTAGTGTTTGTTTTTTTTGTGTTGTTGGTAGTTTGTACGGATTTCTTTCCCAAACCCCACGATGTTCTCGTTTCGTGGGATCTTTTTGTATTCATCCTGCACAGTTCATGGTGGCAATACACCTTTTTGTTTTTTTTGCCAATAAACCAGGAAGAATTATAATAATAAGTCTACATATCCCCATGATGGGGCGGCAGGTAGCTTAGTGGTTAAGAGCGTTGTGCCAGTAACCGAAAGGTCGCTGGTTCTAATCCCCGAGCCGACTAGGTGAAAAATCTGTCGATGTGCCCTTGAGCAAGGCACTTAACCCTAATTGCTCCTGTAAGTCGCTCTGGATAAGAGCGTCTTCTAAATGACAAAAATGTGAATGTAAGACTGGTTGCATTTTTCCAGTCCCATCTTTCAGCTTTTTACCAAAAACAGAAGGATCTTGACATACTATGGCTAAATAATAGTACAATCATATCTTACTCCCGTTACACAAGTTGGTCTTGACCTTGACACAATCAGGGCATCATGAATGAGTGTAGGAGGACTCTGATATTAACTTCCCAATGCGTTAACACTTGTTCTTGTTTTGCGTACGTGAGGACCTTTTTATTACAGTTTGATGCCACATAATGAACACCACAATGAAAGGGGTTCTGTTTGCTTTCATAATGTAATCAAGCCGCGAGCCTTTCATAATATAACGATCCTTTCATTGTGCCTCATTCTCATCCTTCCCATTGGTTCTTCAAGTTGCAATTTCGGAGAATCACTTCATATGAAACACATTGATTTGAATAAATGATCGTGGTATTGTTGTTAATTTACACGCTAAATCTGTCTAAGGGATGTAAAAAGGACAATATGGAGACCCTCAACAGGCACAGAGGAAAACAGAATAGCATTGTATTCACCGCTGACTGTGATTTGATGGAGGTCCTGAACATGTTCTACAGGAACACACCTACTGTTATCCTGTGCGACTAGTGTGCGAACTGAGGTGTTGGGACATGATTTCTTTTTTTGTCTCCCCCTCAGTTCGCTCAGCAGGGAAACAAACAATCTGGTCATGCTCACTGCACATCCCTTTCCATTCCATTAACCGGCACAACCCAGGAGCTCTCTGCTACCTAAAGGTGTCAAGGACAGGAGTAATGTGATCAAGGCTAGGGCTCAACCATAAATCAGGCATTTTCTTTCAACAGACGAACAGAACGACCATTCACGATTGCATTCTCTCTCTCTCTCTCTCTCTCTCTCTCTCTCTCTCTCTCTCTCTCTCTCTCTCTCTCTCTCTCTCTCTCTCTCTCTCTCTCTCTCTCTCTCTCTCTCTCTCTCTCTCTCTCTCTCTCTCTCTCTCTCTCTCTCTCTCTCGTCTTTTTCACATTAAAACTTTAAATGTCCGAACTCAGAATGAAATATGCTTCCCGATCAAAGTGGTAGAACTTTATTTTGATTGGCTATTTTCTGCATTTATCAGATTATCATCAGGTAGCCTGATTTCAGATGTCCATGTAAACAGGATTGTTATGGAAATTGTTGTTCTTGCAAAGCATGTAAACCTTTTAATCAAACTCTTATATTATTCTGACTATCCACAATGATTGCATTTTTGTGTGCATGTTACCACACATTTACATTTACGTCGTTTAGCAGACGCTCTTATCCAGAGCGACTTACAAATTGGTGCATTCACCTTATAGCCAGTGGGATAACCACTTTACAATATGTTTTTTTTGGGGGTGGGGGGGGTAAAAGGATTACTTTATCCTATCCCAGGTATTCCTTAAAGAGGTGGGGTTTCAAGTGTCTCCGGAAGGTGGTGAGTGACTCCGCTGTCCTGGCGTCATGAGGGAGCTTGTTCCACCATTGGGGTGCCAGAGCAGCGAACAGTTTTGACTGGGCTGAGCGAGAACTGTGCTTCCGCAGAGGTAGGGGGGCCAGCAGGCCAGAGGTGGATGAACGCAATAACCTCGTTTGGGTGTAGGGACTGATCAGAGCCTGAAGGTACGGAGGTGCAGTTCCCCTCACAGCTCCGTAGGCAAGCACCATGGTCTTGTAGCAGATGCGAGCTTCAACTGGAAGCCAGTGGAGTGTGAGGAGGAGTGGGGTGACGTGAGAGAACTTGGGAAGGTTGAACACCAGACGGGCTGCGGCATTCTGGATGAGTTGTAGGGGTTTAATGGAACAGGCAGGGAGCCCAGCCAACAGCGAGTTGCAGTAATCCAGATAGGAGATGACAAGTGCCTGGATTAGGACCTGTGGATTCCTGTGTAAGGCAGGGTCGTACTCTCCGAATGTTGTAGAGCATGAACCTACAGGATCGGGTCACCGCCTTGATGTTAGCGGAGAATGACAGGGTGTTGTCCAGGGTCACGCCAAGGCTCTTTGCACTCTGGGAGGAGGACACAACGGAGTTGTCAACCGTGATGGCGAGATCATGGAACGGGCAGTCCTTCCCCGGGAGGAAGAGCAGCTCGGTCTTGCCGAGGTTCAGCTTGAGGTGGTCATCCGTCGTCCACACTGATATGTCTGCCAGACATGCAGAGATGCGATTCACCACCTGGTTATCAGAAGGGGGAAAGGAGAAGATTAGTTGTGTGTCATCTGCGTAGCAATGATAGGAGAGGCCATGTGAGGATATGACAGAGCCAAGTGACTTGGTGTATAGCGAGAATAGGAGAGGGCCTAGAACTGATCCCTGGGGGACACCAGTGGTGAGAGCACGTGGTGCGGAGACAGATTCTCGCCACGCCACTTGGTAGGAGCGACCTGTCAGGTAGGACGCAATCCAGGAGTGAGCCAAGCCGGAGATGCCCAACTCAGAGAGGGTGGAGAGGAAGATCTGATGGTTCACAGTATCAAAGGCAGCAGACAGGTCTAGAAGGACAAGAGCAGAGGAGAGAGAGTTAGCTTTAGCAGTGCGAAGAGCCTCTGTAACACAGAGAAGAGCAGTCTCAGTTGAATGACCAGTCTTGAAACCTGACTGGTTTGGATCAAGAAGGTAATTCTGAGAAAGATAGCAAGAGAGTTGGCTAAAGACGACACGCTCAAGAGTTTTGGAGAGAAAAGAAAGAAGGGATACTGGTCTGTAGTTGTTGACATCGGAGGGATCGAGTGTACGTTTTTTGAGAAGGGGTGCAACTCTCGCTCTCTTGATGACGGAAGGGACATAGCCAGAAGTCAAGGATGAGTTGATGAGTAAGGTGAGGTAAGGGAGAAGGTCTCCGTAAATGGTCTGGAGAAGAGAGGAGGGGATAGGGTCAAGCGGGCAGGTTGTTGGGTGGCCGGCCGTCACAAGTCGCAAGATTTCATCTGGAGAGAGAAGGGAGAAAGAAGTCAAAGCATACGGTAGGGCAGTGTGAGCAGGACCAGCAGTTTCATTTGACTTAACAAACGAGGATCGGATGTCGTCAACCTTCTTTTCAAAATGGTTGACAAAGTCATCCACAGAGAGGGGGACGATTCAGCAGGGAGGAGAAGGTGGCAAAGAGCTTCCTAGGGTTAGAGGCAGATGCTTGGAATTTAGAGTGGTAGAAAGTGGCTTTAGCAGCAGAAACAGAGGAAGAAAATGTAGAGAGGAGGGAGTGAAAAGATGCCAGGTCTGCAGGGAGTCTAGTTTTCCTACATTTCTGCTTGGCTGCCCGGAGCCCTGTTCTGTGAGCTCGCAATGAGTCGTCAAGCCACGGAGCAGGAGGGGAGGACCGAGCCGGCCGGGAAGATAGGGGACATAGAGAGTCAAATGATGCAGAAAGGGAGGAGAGGAGGGTTGAGGAGGCAGAATCAGGAGATTGGAGGGAGAAGGATTGAGCAGAGGGAAGAGATGATAGGATGGAAGAGGAGAGAGTAGCGGGAGAGAGAGAGCGAAGGTTGCAACGGTGCATTACCATCTGAGTAGAGGCAGAGTGAGTAGTGTTGGAGGAGAGCGAGAGAGAAAAGGATACAAAGTAGTGGTCGGAGACATGGAGGGGAGTTGCAGTGAGATTAGTAGAAGAACAGCATCTAGTAAAGATGAGGTCAAGCGTATTGCCTGCCTTGTGAGTAGGGAGGGACGGTGAGAGGGTGAGGTCAAAAGAGGAGAGGAGTGGAAAGAAATGAGTCAAAGGTAGACGTAGGGAGGTTAAAGTCACACAGAAATGTGAGGGGTGAGCCATCCTCAGGAAAGGAACTTATCAAGGCGTCAAGCTCATTGATGAACTCTCCAAGGGAACCTGGAGGGCGATAAATGATAAGGATGTTAAGTGGTTGGGCCTGCTGCAGGCTGGTCGACATCGCTCTCGACATGGTGGTCCTCAGTTTTTTTCTCTTGGCATTGCCCAGCCATTTTTTGGATGTCCATGCTGATCAAAGCTTAGCCAGCTAGCTGTAATTATTCAGCGCGCTAGAAGCTACTAGATAGCCTGTTATTTAGCTGTAGGTGTTGGCAAAAGTGAACAACTTTTCCCCCTCTCTGTGAGAAAACCCCCGCCTGTCCTGGGATCCAATGAGCTTCCTAAACAAGGTAATGAAGGCGGTACCTTATGACATTGCATGGCTAGGTGCACGATCAGAAGGATTTTTTTTATTTTAACTACTAAATATGACATGATTAGGTCCCCCATCCCTCACCACTCACCCCTCTTAAGATCATGGGCAGTATAGGCATACAGTACATTCGGAAAGTATTCAGACCCCTTGACTTTTTCCACATTTTGCTACGTTACAGCCTTATTCTAAAATTTATTAAATTAATGTTTTTCCTCATCCATCTACACACAATACCGCATAATGACAAAGCGAAAAGAGATTTCTTTAAATTTTAGCAAATTTCCACACAAAAACAGAAATACCTTTTTTACATAAGTCTTCAGACCCTTTGCTATGAGACTCGAAATTTAGCTCAGGTGCATCCTCTTTCCATTGATCATCTTTGAGATGTTTCTACAACTTGATTGGAGTCCACCTGTGGTAAATTCAATGGATTCGACATGATTTGGAAAGGCATATACCTGTCTATATAAGGTCCTCACAGTTGACAGTGCATGTCAGAGCAAAAACCAAGCCATGAGGTCGAAGGAATTGTCCGTAGAGCTCCGAGACAGGAGTGTGTCGAGGCACAGATCTGGGGAAGGGTACCAAAAAATGTCTGCAGCATTGAAGGTCCCCAAGAACACAGTGGCCTCGATCATTCTTAAATGGTAGAAGTTTGGACCCACAAAGAATCTTCCTATATCTGGCCACCCGGCCAAACTGAGCAATCGGGAGAGAAGGGCCTTGGTCAGGGAGGTGACCAATAACCTGATAGTCACTTGGACAGAGCTCCAGTTCCTCTGTGGAGATGGGAGAACCTTCCAGAAGGACAACCATCTCCGCAGCACTCCACCAATCAGGCCTTTGTGGTAGAGTGGCCAGACGGAAGCCACTCCTCAGTAAATGGCACATGACAGCCCACTTGGAGTTTGCCAAAAGGTACCTAAATGACTCTCAGACCATGAGAAACAAGATATTCTGGTCTGATGAAACCAAAATTGAACTCTTTGGCCTGAATGCCAAGCGTCACGTCTGGAGGAAACCTGGCACCATCCCTACGGTGAAGCATGGTGGTGGCAGCATCATGCTGTGGGGATGTTTTTCAGTGGCAGGAACTGGGAGACTAGTCAGGATCGAGGGAAAGATGAATGGAGCAAAGTACAGAGAGATCCTTGATGAAAACCTGCTACAGAGCACTCAGGACCGCAGACTGGGGCGAAGGTTCACCTTCCAACAGAACAATGACCCTAAGCACACAGCCAAGACAATGCAGGAGTGGCTTCGGGACAAGTCTCTGAATATGCTTGAGTGGCCCAGCCAGAACCCGGACTTGAACCCGATCGAACATCTCTGGAGAGACCTTAAAATAGCTGTGCAGCGACGCTCCCCATCCAACCTGACAGAGCTTGAGAGGATCTGCAGAGAAGAATGGGAGAAACTCCCCAAATACAGTTGTCCAAGCTGGTAGCGTCACACCCAAAAAGACTCGAGGCTGTACTCACTTCCAAAGGTGCTTCAACAAAGTACTGAGTAAAGGGTCTGCATATGTATGTAAATGTGATATTTCCGTTTTTCATTTTTAATGCATTTGCAGAAATGGCTAAAAACCTGTTTTTGCTTTGTCATTATGGGGTATTGTGTGTAGATTGATGAGAGGGAAAAAACAATTTAATCAATTTTAGAATAAGGCTGTAAAGTAACAAAATGTGGAAAAAGTCAAGGGGTCTGAATACTTTCCGAATGCACTCTTGCGCTACTGGTAGCAATGCTACATTGGCAAAACAGGGCTTGGTAATTCATATACCATTTGTTATGTTAATGGGGAAGCAAAACTCGGGGGCACAAATTCTGGGGGGCCCATGCCCAGCTTTGCCAGCCTGTAGAGCTGGCCTTGCCAACAGGAGTGACAAGAAAAGGGAAAAAGAGGTTACTTTTCCAGTCTAATTCACCCCCTTTTCATCAGAATTGTTCTAACTAAAACAATAAAGCATTATACATATTTTTTTTCTAGAGCAAGTCTTTACATCTTTTACATCTAGCTAAGGAGTTTTGTGGTTGAAGGAGGATGTTTTTGTTCGGTTCAGTTTAAAAAATGTGCACCTGCTCATTAGTTAGCTAGCTAGTCACTTCATATGAAAACGAATGAGATGGTAAGTGCAGTACAATGCACACAACACTAAATGCTTTACCAAGCTAGCTATCTAGCAAGATGGTGAAGAAATAATTGCTAGCTAACGTTAGATAAATGGTTAGTACAACATGGCTAGCTAGCTCCTCCACCAACCCTCGACAGCTAGCAGGCAGCTGTTTAATTCAAAAACGAATCAATTGCGATTTAATTATAATGTTGCTAACTACGCTAGTTATCTAGTTGTGGCTATCTGGTTAGTATCAACAAGGGCTTACTACAAATTCTAGATAGCTAGCAACAACATTAGCGCAGCTTGCCAGTTAGCTTACATTAGCTACAGCAGGCACAAGCCAAACAAGCTACTGCCACCTTGTATTACACACGCATGCTAGCAGATACCCATAGACTTCCAGTCATTGTGCTAACGCTAGTTAGCATTGGCTCGCGAAACTACCTTTAACTTCCTTCATACTCGACACAGAGACATAAAATGGTATCCATGAGTTCATCTGACTCTGGGGAAGTAGAAAAAGGGCATCATTGCCAAAATGCCAAAGTATCCCTTTAAGGCGCTTACAGACGGGCAGCGGTAAACAGCAATAGAACCGCAATAAAATCTGCCTATGGTGTGTAGAGACCAGAAGTCCCGGTTCTTGTCCATTGTTTAATTGGTTGACAAGATGAACTCTGGTCTTTGGTCAACCATGTGAGGCGGCTGCAGAAGACTTCAGCTAATTTCATCTTTTGGCGCCTCAATCGCCGAGCCAGCGGCGCCGATCACCGGAGCGAGCACCACGAACAACGGCACTTGCAAAACTGCTTGCGTTGTGCCGTCCGCTGCCCTACTCCAATTGAAGTCCATGAGACCTTCACTGCTTACTGCGGCCTGTCTGTAAGCGCCTTTAGGTATAATGGCAGGAGCCACTTGTGGATTTGACAGCTCTATCCCAGTTCCACCTCCGACATCGCCAAAACAACCGCTATGCCCTACATCTGTATGATTTAACTGTTGGAAAGTTGAAATTTGAAAGTTTTACTTCACAATCAAGATAATATTAGTATTTAACATTAAAGAGCATAGAAAATGTGTCCTCTTTTATAGTACTTGAAAGAGGTTATAAAGGATGTTTGATGTCAAATTCAATAATGATATAAACTAATTTCTTCATTATTCTTTATTGTATTTTGACCTTTAAATGCCAATTAAAAAGAAAAATGGACGAGTAAGAAATACAATTTTAGAGTTGTTCCTACTTTTGATAACAAAAAAAAGTCAAATGTTTCAATTTCATTGTAAAAACTAGCCTTCGGATAAAAAATATGAATTATTCTAAACTGCAGAACAATGAAGTTCAAAAGGAAACCGAAATGAGAAACTAGTTATATATGTATATAATAAATAAATAAAAGATTAGCCACATTGTGTTATTTCTTATACAAAACTGGGTGGAACGGAAATGACTTGTGTCTGAACCCGGCACGGCACGGAACGGCTGTGACAGCAGCAGTTCCAATAGTTTGGTGCTTTGATCTGATGTGTCCCCATGCTCTGAATACAAACCAGGCCCTGCATGTCTGTCAAGTAGAGCACATATTCCCCGTTGGCTAGCTTGGCTAGCGCAGTGCAGAAAAACATGCAGCAATCTTGGAGAGAAAATATACAGAGAAATCCCACTCATACTGTTTTATTAGAAGACATTGAAAGTTACACAGGCCTATGACTCTGTCAGATAATACACTTCCAGCCTGTATATTAAATGTGTATGGGATTTATGCATCAGACAAAGTAGGCTAAAATGGATGGTGTAGTTAAGCAGGGTGTTTGTATAAAACATGAACACCCACAGTGTCCTCAATGTAAGGTTACCAATTAGTCATACCCTCATGGAGTGGTAATATGATTATCCAGCAGTATCACTCACCTGTATCATTTTCTCACATCCCAACAGTACGCTAACACGGAACTCTCTCGCGATTCTCCATTTATCTGTGATTTTACGGCTCTTTCTCACTCCCGTCTGCCATTTTGTACCGTAAATGCTCAATTATGAGTGGCTGTGGTGAGTGTACTGTGTTATTTGGAGCCCTCCAGTTGGAGTGAGGGAGAGAGAGAGAGAAAGCGTGTCGCACACACACTTCTCCTGCAGGATAAAGCATTTATACACTCTATTGGGGATATAACTGAGAGATAAAGGGTTCAGTGAGAGGGCTGTCCTGAGGCATGGTCTGTCAACGTGATATCTACACAGTGCCATGGTCTGTCAACGTGATATATACACAGTGGCATGGTCTGTCAACGTGATATCTACACAGTGGTATTGTCTGTCAACCTGATATCTACAGTAGTACGCCTGTGGATTGAAAAAAAGATGCCCCAAAGTATGAAAGTACTAATTTCTGTCATTTGCACGTTACACACAGACCAACTTCAGCAGCTGTAAAGCTTACAGAATGTATTTATTCAACATTATTTTACCAAGTAAGATCACTGAGAACGTATTCCCTTTAAGAGCAACGATCTGGGGAAGAGTCATGCGGGGTGGAGAGGGGATCAATCAGCCAGTTGGAAGCATAAGAATAGAAGACAGTCATAGATATCAGGACAAGGGCCATTTTCCAATAGTCAGGGGCTTAGTCATACTCTCCTCTCTGCTTTAGCCTGAGGCAGGAAGTGTGGAGTGGGAACACTGCGTGCAAAGGGTGCAGTCCTTGTGGCAGGAAGTGGGGAGTGGGGACACTGCCATGCAAAGGGTGCAGTCCTTGTGGCAGGAAGTAGGGAGTAGGGACACTGCCATGCAAAGGGTGCAGTCCTTGTGGCAGGAAGTAGGGAGTGGGGACACTGCCATGCAAAGGGTGCAGTCCTTGTGGCAGGAAGTGGGGAGTGGGGACACTGCCATGCAAAGGGTGCAGTCCTTGTGGCAGGAAGTAGGGAGTAGGGACACTGCCATGCAAAGGGTGCAGTCCTTGTGGCAGGAAGTAGGGAGTGGGGACACTGCCATGCAAAGGGTGCAGTCCATGTGGCAGGAAGTGGGGAGTGGGGACACTGCCATGCAAAGGGTGCAGTCCTTGTGGCAGGAAGTAGGGAGTAGGGACACTGCCATGCAAAGGGTGCAGTCCTTGTGGCAGGAAGTAGGGAGTGGGGACACTGCCCTGCAAAGGGTGCAGTCCTTGGGATGAGACGGTCAACCAAAGTCCTGCCCTTAAGTGGACAGTACATTTTACATTTTAGTCAAACAGCAGACACTCTTATCCAGAGCGACTTACAGTTAGTGCATTCATCTTAAGATGACCACATAGCATAGTCACAGTAAGTCTATTTTTCCTCAATAAAGCAGCTATCAGCAAAGTCAGAGCTAGTAAGGGGAAAACAAGTCAAATGTGAGTGTTAGTTCACAAAAGGTTCAAATGTGTTATTATTTGAAGGGGGGTGGATATTTAAGATACACTTTGAAGAGGTAGGGTTTCAGATTTTTTCGGAAGATGGGCAGGGGCTCTGCTGTCCTAGCTTCAGGGGGAAGCTGGTTCCACCATTGGGGTGGCAGGGACTCTGCTGTCCTAGCTTCAGGGGGAAGCTGGTTCCACCATTGGGGTGCCAGGGACTCTGCTGTCCTAGCTTCAGGGGGAAGCTGGTTCCACCATTGGGGTGCCAGGGACTCTGCTGTCCTAGCTTCAGGGGGAAGCTGGTTCCACCATTGGGGTGGCAGGGACTCTGCTGTCCTAGCTTCAGGGGGAAGCTGGTTCCACCATTGGGGTGGCAGGGACTCTGCTGTTCTAGCTTCAGGGGGAAGCTGGTTCCACCATTGGGGTGGCAGGGACTCTGCTGTCCTAGCTTCAGGGGGAAGCTGGTTCCACCATTAAGGGCAGAGAAGAGCTTGGACAGTAGACATCACATGGCACATAGCAAATGGAACGGCATTAACCCATTGGCTTAGCCAGTAGGGTCAAATGGCTATTGAACGAGGCCTAAATCAGTGAAAAGGGGAAGGCCAAAGTCCCGTTAGTCCACAGGTGTCAAAATCATTCCACTGAGGGCCGAGTGTCTGCGGGTTTTCACTCCTCCCTTGTACTTGATTGATGAATTAAGTTCACTAATTAGTAAAGAATTGCTCTCAACTGGTTGTGTAGGTCATCATTGAAAGGAAAAACCAAAAACCTGCAGACACTAGGCCCTCCATGGAATTAGTTTGACATCCCTGTGTTAGACCATAAACAAAGTCAGTTTCTGTCTGTGGTTAGTTTGCACTTTTCCACAGAGGTTTCAGGATACTGGAAACCTTGGATATGGAAATATTGGCTGCTGAAATTGAAAAGGTTTGTGACAGGCAGAGAGCAGGCAGAGAGCAGGCAGAGAGCAAGCAGAGAGAGGCTTATCTAGCCTAGCTGTAGAGCTCGGGATGCCATTACATTATAGAGGCAGCAACTTTCTACATTCTGACAGCTGTGTTCCACAGCAGTTTGGTTTGGATCTTTGGAGTCTGCATTGCCTGGGTCGTGTTCATTAGCATGCAACGGAAAATGAGTGTTTCTTATTGCCCAAGTCCAGGTAGTCGCTCCCTTTTTCAGTCTGTTTTCTTCGGTTTGGCGCCTAGTGAATGCTACCCTAGTATCCTCAATTATGCATAGGGAAGTGTTTTCCATCTTGTTGCATTTCCTTTGGTTCTGTTAATCAACACTAGTGTAACAGGTTGCATAATTAGCGTACTGTAGAGATTTAGATGCAAATGTGTGTTTAGATTTAGGGGAAAACGTACAGTTCCGAATATAACTGCTGTTCACTGAAGGAGGGGAACAAGGTATAACATACTATGAGAGTCAACGTCCAATCACACTCACCTGAAGAAAACTGAAGATTTAGATGTGTTATTTGTCGCTTGCGTGTCAATATCAGACTGGGCATTTGTAATCAAACGTCACCACATTGACAAAAATAGTACAAAATACAATACATGTAAGTACCTGACGATAGACAAGGAAGCACATTAATTCAAATCAAATGTTATTTGTCACATGCGCCGAATACAACAGGCGTAGACCTTATCGGGAAATGTTTATTTACAAGCCCTTAACCAACAATGCAGATTTAAATCAAATAAGATTAAGAAAATATTGACAAAATAAACTTTTTTTTTTTTTTTTTTGTTACACAAATAACAATAACGAGGGTATATACAGGTGGTACAGGTAACGAGTCAATGTGCGGGGGTACAGGTTAGTCGAGGTAATTTAGGTAATATGTGCATGTAGTAGGGGTGTAACGATTCGTTTTAACAACGATTCGATTTTTATCACGATTCGTGGTTGTCGATACGATTCAAGGACGATATTGGTTCATTTAGAACGATACGATCCGAAACGATTCAGTGACTTGAAATCGATTCAGTAACCTTTTAGCCAAAAATTCAACCAGTGTGACTGAAATAAATACCTGGATACTGGACAGTGCAGGTGAAGTTTCCTAGATTCCTGTTTCTTGTAAGGACCGCAATGGTGGCTTGATAATTTCTCGCTCGTCGGCTTCTCCTCTGTCGTCCGCCATGCTATGTTTTGTTGTCTTTGCGCCTTTGCGCTGCTGCTGGCGCGGGGCGATGACGTCACGGATAGGCAGACTGAATCGAGTAATGTTTAAAGCCTTTATCATTAAAAGTGCTAAGAAAAAACATCCATATAAAGTCTGACGTGCTTAAAACCAATGGGTTATTTCCTAGTATCGATACAATCGATTTATTACATTTTAAAACGATGTTAGATTGATATACAGTATGTTGTCCAAAAGGCCAACTCGCCGAGCACAGATCGATGTAGTTGGATCATAGGAATATAAATCGATACATCGATGTAGTAGATGGATCGTTACACCCCTAGCATGTAGGTAGGTATTCACTCCTGCTCCCCCCCTCCAGCGCTCGACGTCGCCGGTCTAATAACCACCAGCCCTGATGTAGGTAGATATCTCATCTGCTCCCCCCCCAGCGCTCGATGTCGCCGGTCTAATAACCACCAGCCCTGATGTAGGTAGATATCTCATCTGCTCCCCCCAGCGCTCGATGTCGCCGGTCTAATAACCACCAGCCCTGATGTAGGTAGATATCTCATCTGCTCCCCCCCAGCGCTCGATGTCGCCGGTCTAATAACCACCAGCCCTGATGTAGGTAGATATCTCATCTGCTCCCCCCAGCGCTCGATGTCGCCGGTCTAATAACCACCGGCCCAGATGTAGGTAGATATCTCATCTGCTCCCCCCCCAGCGCTCGATGTCGCCGGTCTAATAACCACCGGCCCAGATGTAGGTAGATATCTCATCTGCTCCCCCCCCAGCGCTCGATGTTGCCGGTCTAATAACCACTGGCCCAGATGTAGGTAGGTATCTTGTCTGCCCCCCTGCACACCTGGTCCCCGTCATTATACACACCTGGTCCCCGTCATTATACACACCTGGTCCCCATCATTATACAAACCTGGACATCATTTTCTCCTTGATTGCTCCCCCTTTATTTAGCCCTCAGTTGACATCAGTCATTAGGTAGTATTGTTTTCTCTCACAGTACTCTTCTCATGTTTGTTCAGCTGTATCGGTTCATTATTAAACTCGCCTTCTGCACCTGCTTCCTGACTTTCTACATACACATTACAGCAGGGGTAAAGTGACTATGCATAGATGATAATAAACAGCGAGTAGCAGCAGAGTAACAAAAAAATAGTCTGGGTAGCCATTTGATTAACTGTAGAGGTTTGGATGTGCAGGACAACAGTACGCTGCTGCTACTCTGTTAATTATTTATGCATAGTCACTTTAACTCTGCCCACATGTACATATTACTTCAACTACCTCAACTAGCCGGTGCCCCCGCACATTGACTCTGCACCGGTACCCCCCTGTATATATAGCCTCCCTACTGTTATTTTATTTTACTTCTGCTCTTTTTTTCTCAACACTTTTTTTGTTGTTGTTTTATTTTTACTTTTTTTGTTTAAAATAAATGCACTGTTGGTTAAGGGCTGTAAGTAAGCATTTCACTGTAATGTCTGCACCTGTTGTATTCGGCGCATGTGGCCAATACAATTTTATTTTATTTTATTTGATATAGATGTGTGATTCGTCTGTTAGCATGGAAAGAACTGTGAATTAGAGGAGAGCTAATGCGAACGTTACAATTAGTGCATGCTAGCTAATTCGCTCTTACAGCAGTAACATACAAAAGCACATCCCAGGAAGCTTCCAATATATAACAGGTACCGTACACACATATATAAATCAGGACATGTGAACTCGTACACATTGTAAATTGGAAAATAGAATACAGTATTTCAGAACGTGACCTAACACTTGCATATCAATATCAGACTGGTAAGAATTGATGTTCGAGGTCTCTCCCTATCTGCAAGCATAACCAATGGCATAACACGTTATTGATATGTAAATTCAACCAACCAATAGGAATACCTACAGTTGAAGTCGGAAGTTTACATACACCTTAGCCAAATACATTAAACTCAGTTTTTCACTATTCCTGACATTTAATCCTAGTAAAAATTCCCTGTCTTTGGTAAATTAGGATCACCACTTTATTTTCAGCTTTTATTTCTTTCATCACATTCCCAGTGGGTCTGAAGTTTACATACACTCAATTAGTATTTGGTAGCATTGACTTTAAAATTGTTTAACTTGGGTCAAACGTTTCGGGTATCCTTCCACAAGCTTACCACAATAAGTCGGGTGAATTTTGGCCCATTCCTCCTGACAGAGCTGGTGTAACTGAGTCAGGTTTGAAGGCCTCCTTGCTCGCAAATGCTTTTTCAGTTCTGCCCTCAAATCTTCTATAGGATTGAGGTCAGGGCTTTGTGATGGCCACTCCAATACCTTGACTTTGTTGTCCTTAAGCCATTTTGCCACATCTTTGGAAGTATGCTTGGGGTCAATGTCCATTTGGATGACCCATGTGCGACCAAGCTTTAACTTCATGACTGATGTCTTGAGATGTTGCTTCAATTTATCCACAATTTTCCTTCCTCATCCATTTTGTGAAGTGCACCAGTCCCTCCTGCAGCAAACCACCCCCACAGCATGATGCTGCCACCCCCGTGCTTCACGGTTGAGATGGTGTTCTTCGGCTTGCAAGTAACCCCCATTTCCCTCCAAACATAACGATGGTCATTACGGCCAAACAGTCCTATTTTTGTTTAATCAGATCAGAGGACATTTCTCCAAAAAGTACGATCTTTGTCCCCATTTGCAGTCGCAAACCGTAGTCTGGCTTTTTTATGGCGGTTTTGGAGCAGTGGCTTCTTCCTTTCTGAGCGGCCTTTCAGGTTATGTCAATATAGGACTTGTTTTACTGTGGATATAGATACTTTTGTACCTGTTTCCTCCAGCATCCCCACAAGGTCATTTGCTGTTGTTCTGGGATTGATTTGATTGATTTATTGACTTTTCACACCAAAGTACGTTAATCTCAAGGAGACAGAACACGTCTCCTTCCTGAGCGGTATGACAGCTGTGTGGTCCCATGGTGTTTATACTTGCGTACTATTGTTTGTACAGATGAACGTGGTACCTTCAGGCGTTTGGAAATTGCTCCCAAGCATGAACCAGACTTGTGGAGGTCAACAAGGTCTTGGTTGATTTCTTTTGATTTTCCCATGATGTCAAGCAAAGAGGCACTGAGTTTGAAGGTAGGCCTTGAAATACATCCACAGGTATACCTCCAATTGACTCAAATTCTGTCAATTAGCCTATCAGAAGCTTCTAAAGCCATGACATCATTTTCTGGAATTTTCCATGCTGTTTAAAGGCACAGTCAACTTAGTGTATTTAAACTTCTGACCCACTGGAATTGTGATACAGTGAATTATAAGTGAAATAATCTGTCTGTAAACAATTGTTGGAAAAATTACTTGTGTCATGTACAAAGTAGATGTCCTAACCGACTTGCCAAAACTATAGTTTGTTAACAACAAATTTGTGGAGTGGTTGAAAAACAAGTTTTAATGACTCCAACCTAAGTGTTTGTAAACTTCCGACTTCAACTGTAAATATCAAAAACATATTTCTGCAGTGTCAATTGGAAACATAAAAAAAACCCTGTTAAACTTGCGAGCCTGAAATGTCAGAACTCGTACAAGGAACTACAAGTCCAAAACAACAGAACACCTGTCGTGACTTGGTAAAGCGCACACGAGCGCTGCATAGCATCAACCAGAGTCGATGAAACATGGCAGTCCGAGGCTCAAACCCACAGGAAACCTGCAGTAACCTGGAAACAGTGTACTCGCGTGCTGCCAAGGCAGCCCAATGCTCAAACTTACAGGGTTAACCCGGATAAATGTGCAACCTGCACGCTGCCTAACATCCACTCCTGACCCAGCCATAAGAACACTATGAGCCACACTGGGCACAGTTACATCCAAACGATAAAACCTCACAAAGGTACAGGGTGTAAAGTACTTAAGTAAAAATACTTGCATGAGAGCACCAGCTGTTCCGGATGACTATGTGATCACGCTCTCCGTAGCCGATGTGAGTAAGACTTTTAAGCAGGTCAACATTCACAAGGCCGCAGGGCCAGACGGAATACCAGGACGTGTACTCCGAGCATGTGCTGACCAACTGGCAAGTGTCTTCACTGACATTTTTTAAATGTCCCTGACTGAGTCTGTAATACCAACATGTTTCAATTAGACCACCATAGTCCCTATGCCCAAGGACTCTAAGATAACCTGCCTAAATGACTACCGACCCATAACACTGACATCTGTAGCCATGAAGTGCTTTGAAAGGCTGGTCATGGCTCACATCAACACCATTATCCCAGAAACCCTAGACCCACTCCAATTTGCATACCGCCCCAACCAATCCACAGATTATGCAATCTCTATTACACACGGCCCTTTCCCACCTGGACAAGAGGAACACCTATGTGAGAATGCTATTAAATGACTACAGCTCAGCGTTCAACACCATAGCGCCCTCAAAGCTCATCACTAAGCTAAGGATCCTGGGAATAATTACCTCCCTCTGCAACTGGAACCTGGACTTCCTGACGGGCCGCCCCCAGGTGGTAAGGGTAGGTTACAACACATCTGCCACGCTAATCCTCAACACGGGGGCCCCTCAGGGTTGCGTGCTCAGTCCCATCCTGTACTCCCTGTTCACTCATGACTGCATGGCCAGACACGACTCCAACACCATCATTAAGTTTGCCGACTACACAACAGTGGTAGGCCTGATCACCGACAACGATGAGACAGCCTATAGGGAGGAGGTCAGAGACCTGGCTGTGTGGTGCCAGGATAACATCCTCTCCCTCAACGTGACCAAGACAAAGGAGATAATTGTGGACTACAGGAAAAAAAGGAGGACTGAGCACGCCCCTATTCTCATCGACGGGGCTGTAGTGGAACAGGTTGAGAGCTTCAAGTTCCTTGATGTCCACATTACCAACAAACTATCAAGGTCCAAACACACCAAGACAGTCGTGAAGAGGGCATGACAAAGCCTATTCCCCCTCAGGAGACTGAAAAGATTTGGCATGATCTGATTTGGCAAAGATTTGTCAGATCCTCAAAAAGTTATACAGCTGCACCATCGAGAGCATCCTGACTGGTTGCATCACCGCCTGGTATGGCAACTGCTCGGCCTCCGACTGCAAGGCACTACAGAGGGTAGTGCGTACGGCCCAGTACATCACTGGGGCCAAGCTTCCTGCCATCCAGGACCTCTATACCAGACGATGTCAGAGGAAGGCCCTCAAAATTGTCAAAGACTCCAGCCACCCTAGTCATAGACTGTTCTCTCTGCTATCGCACGGCAAGTGGTACCGGAGTGCCAAGTCTTGGTCCAAAAGGCTTCTCAACAGCTTTTACCCCCAAGCCATAAGACTCCTGAACAGCTACCCCCCCCCCCCCCACCACCCCCACTCCATCTTTTTACGCTGCTGCTACTCTGTTAATTATTTATGCATAGTCACTTTAACTCTACCCACATGTACATATTACCTCAACTACCTCAACTAGCCAGTTCCCCCGCACATTGACTCTGCACCGGTACCCCCCTGTATATAGCCTCCCTACTGTTATTTTATTTTACTTCTGCTCTTTTTTTCTCAACACTTTTTTGATGTTGTTGTTGTTTTATTTTACTTTTTTATAAAAAAATATAAATGCATTTATGGTTAAGGGCTGTAAGTAAGCATTTCACTGTAATGTCTACACCTGTTGTATTCGGCGCATGTGGCCAAATACAATTTGATTTAGGAGCAAATGCTGCATTAGGACGTAACATCACTCTGGAGTCACCAGGTGCAAAACTCCAAAAAGGAAGGGTGTACTGATGGAAGGGTGTACTGATGGAAGGGTGTACTGACAGCGCGTGGAGATCGCCAACATGCTTGGCCGATGCCATGGTTCAAACGGAGGCTCACACAGTGCATCCAGGACCAAAGCCAGGTTCCAGGTTGGTGCCGCAGAGTCTGAGCCAACGCACGCCTTTCAGGAACCGCACCACCGGAGACGACAGGGACATTACATGTCGAGATGGCTGACATGTAAACCTTAAATGTGGAAAAAAGAAAAGCCCTACTCAAAAAAGATCGAACATCAAAATGTTCTCTAAAGAGCTCTGAAAAAGGAGAAACTCCTTTAACCTGCCACCAACCTTCAAACACACACACAACCTTCTCATAGCGAGAACACACGCCGACTGTATAGTTGTAATTACGTTTGAGGGTAAACACCTTGCTATCAAATTCAACCTTTCAGGTGCCAAACCCACAGAACCCATATATGCGGTCGTGAGTGCCAAACTCTCCTGTACAATAGATCCCAATGACACGGAACCCTCCACGGTCCTCACCCATTACGCTGGTCATCATCATCTGCGGGAATCAGGGTTCAGACACACCGACTGCAATAGCCGGCGAAGTGTGAGCATTTTAAACTTGTAAACTTTGAGGTGCTTGTTTAAAACACGCAAGTCCAGGATGGCATGTAACGTTCCATCGCTAATGGGAACTAAGAAGTATTGGCTGTACCAACGACTCTGTACTTCTGACACGGGGACCACCCAAATAACCTGCTTTTGAAGGAGAGAGGAAATTAGACAGGAGCTAGGACCTTGGGGACCATTGACGTAAAATGATTTTCATGGGAAAAGGACCCGTAGAGCTGTGCCTGTTTTTGTTAATCTTCTCGAAATGGGCCTGTAAGGACTCCAAACAAACAACCTTTTTGGCGAAACTGGCTCATCCAAAAACATCGGCCTGTCTCTCTCAGGAATCCGGGACAACGTCAACCAGAGGTGGCGCAGAGCCACCACCGTCACCCACATACTTTTCCCCACAGCCAGGATAGTACAGTGACAGACCTTTTCCCCACAGCCAGGATAGTACAGGGACAGACCTTTTCCCCACAGCCAGGATAGTACAGGGACATACCTTTTCCCCACAGCCAGGATAGTACAGGGACAGACCTTTTCCCCACAGCCAGGATAGTACAGGGACAGACATTTTCCCCGACAGCCAGGATAGTACAGGGACAGACCTTTTCCCCACAGCCAGGATAGTACAGGGACAGACCTTTTCCCCACAGCCAGGATAGTACAGGGACAGACATTTTCCCCACAGCCAGGATAGTACAGGGACAGACCTTTTCCCGACAGCCAGGATAGTACAGGGACAGACCTTTTCCCCACAGCCAGGATAGTACAGTGACAGACCTTTTCCCCCACAGCCAGGATAGTACAGGGACAGACCTTTTCCCCACAGCCAGGATAGTACAGGGACAGACATTTTCCCAGACAGCCAGGATAGTACAGGGACAGACCTTTTCCCCAACAGCCAGGATAGTACAGGGACAGACCTTTTCCCCACAGCCAGGATAGTACAGTGACAGACCTTTTCCCCCACAGCCAGGATAGTACAGGGACAGACCTTTTCCCCACAGCCAGGATAGTACAGGGACAGACATTTTCCCCGACAGCCAGGATAGTACAGGGACAGACCTTTTCCCCCACAGCCAGGATAGTACAGGGACAGACCATTTCCCCACAGCCAGGATAGTACAGGGACAGACCTTTTCCCCACAGCCAGGATAGTACAGGGACAGACCTTTTCCCCCACAGCCAGGATAGTACAGGGACAGACCTTTTCCCCACAGCCAGGATAGTACAGGGACAGACCTTTTCCCCACAGCCAGGATAGTACAGGGACAGACCTTTTCCCCACAGCCAGGATAGTACAGGGACAGACCTTTTCCCCACAGCCAGGATAGTACAGGGACAGACCTTTTCCCCCACAGCCAGGATAGTACAGGGACAGACCTTTTCCCCACAGCCAGGATAGTACAGGGACAGACCTTTTCCCCACAGCCAGGATAGTACAGGGACATACCTTTTCCCCACAGCCAGGATAGTACAGGGACATACCTTTTCCCCACAGCCAGGATAGTACAGGGACAGACCTTTTCCCCACAGCCAGGATAGTACAGGGACAGACCTTTTCCCCACAGCCAGGATAGTACAGGGACATACCTTTTCCCCACAGCCAGGATAGTACAGGGACAGACCTTTTCCCCACAGCCAGGATAGTACAGGGACAGACCTTTTCCCCACAGCCAGGATAGTACAGGGACAGACCTTTTCCCCACAGCCAGGATAGTACAGGGACATACCTTTTCCCCCACAGCCAGGATAGTACAGGGACAGACCTTTTCCCCACAGCCAGGATAGTACAGGGACAGACCTTTTCCCCACAGCCAGGATAGTACAGGGACAGACCTTTTCCCCACAGCCAGGATAGTACAGGGACAGACCTTTTCCCCCACAGCCAGGATAGTACAGGGACATACCTTTTCCCCACAGCCAGGATAGTACAGGGACATACCTTTTCCCCACAGCCAGGATAGTACAGGGACAGACCTTTTCCCCACAGCCAGGATAGTACAGGGACAGACCTTTTCCCCACAGCCAGGATAGTACAGGGACATACCTTTTCCCCACAGCCAGGATAGTACAGGGACAGACCTTTTCCCCACAGCCAGGATAGTACAGGGACAGACCTTTTCCCCACAGCCAGGATAGTACAGGGACAGACCTTTTCCCCACAGCCAGGATAGTACAGGGACATACCTTTTCCCCACAGCCAGGATAGTACAGGGACAGACCTTTTCCCCACAGCCAGGATAGTACAGGGACAGACCTTTTCCCCCACAGCCAGGATAGTACAGGGACAGACCTTTTCCCCACAGCCAGGATAGTACAGGGACATACCTTTTCCCCACAGCCAGGATAGTACAGGGACAGACCTTTTCCCCACAGCCAGGATAGTACAGGGACATACCTTTTCCCCCACAGCCAGGATAGTACAGGGACAGACCTTTTCCCCACAGCCAGGATAGTACAGGGACAGACCTTTTCCCCACAGCCAGGATAGTACAGGGACAGACCTTTTCCCCACAGCCAGGATAGTACAGGGACAGACCTTTTCCCCCACAGCCAGGATAGTACAGGGACATACCTTTTCCCCACAGCCAGGATAGTAAAGGGGCATACCTTTTCCCCACAGCCAGGATAGTACAGGGACAGACCTTTTCCCCACAGCCAGGATAGTACAGGGACAGACCTTTTCCCCACAGCCAGGATAGTACAGGGACATACCTTTTCCCCACAGCCAGGATAGTACAGGGACAGACCTTTTCCCCACAGCCAGGATAGTACAGGGACAGACCTTTTCCCCACAGCCAGGATAGTACAGGGACAGACCTTTTCCCCACAGCCAGGATAGTACAGGGACATACCTTTTCCCCACAGCCAGGATAGTACAGGGACAGACCTTTTCCCCACAGCCAGGATAGTACAGGGACATACCTTTTCCCCCACAGCCAGGATAGTACAGGGACATACCTTTTCCCCACAGCCAGGATAGTACAGGGACAGACCTTTTCCCCACAGCCAGGATAGTACAGGGACAGACCTTTTCCCCACAGCCAGGATAGTACAGGGACATACCTTTTCCCCCACAGCCAGGATAGTACAGGGACAGACCTTTTCCCCACAGCCAGGATAGTACAGGGACAGACCTTTTCCCCCACAGCCAGGATAGTACAGGGACAGACCTTTTCCCCACAGCCAGGATAGTACAGGGACATACCTTTTCCCCCACAGCCAGGATAGTACAGGGACAGACCTTTTCCCCACAGCCAGGATAGTACAGGGACAGACCTTTTCCCCCACAGCCAGGATAGTACAGGGACAGACCTTTTCCCCACAGCCAGGATAGTACAGGGACAGACCTTTTCCCCCACAGCCAGGATAGTACAGGGACATACCTTTTCCCCCACAGCCAGGATAGTACAGGGACAGACCTTTTCCCCCACAGCCAGGATAGTACAGTGACAGACCTTTTCCCCCACAGCCAGGATAGTACAGGGACATACCTTTTCCCCCACAGCCAGGATAGTACAGGGACAGACCTTTTCCCCACAGCCAGGATAGTACAGGGACATACCTTTTCCCCCACAGCCAGGATAGTACAGGGACAGACCTTTTCCCCACAGCCAGGATAGTACAGGGACAGACCTTTTCCCCCACAGCCAGGATAGTACAGGGACAGACCTTTTCCCCACAGCCAGGATAGTACAGGGACATACCTTTTCCCCCACAGCCAGGATAGTACAGGGACAGACCTTTTCCCCACAGCCAGGATAGTACAGGGACAGACCTTTTCCCCCACAGCCAGGATAGTACAGGGACAGACCTTTTCCCCACAGCCAGGATAGTACAGGGACAGACCTTTCCCCCACAGCCAGGATAGTACAGGGACATACCTTTTCCCCACAGCCAGGATAGTACAGGGATAGACCTTTTCCCCCACAGCCAGGATAGTACAGTGACAGACCTTTTCCCCACAGCCAGGATAGTACAGGGACATACCTTTTCCCCACAGCCAGGATAGTACAGGGACAGACCTTTTCCCCACAGCCAGGATAGTACAGTGACAGACCTTTTCCCCACAGCCAGGATAGTACAGTGACATACCTTTTCCCCCACAGCCAGGATAGTACAGGGACAGACCTTTTCCCCACAGCCAGGATAGTACAGGGACAGACCTTTTCCCCACAGCCAGGATAGTACAGGGACAGACCTTTTCCCCACAGCCAGGATAGTACAGGGACAGACCTTTTCCCCCACAGCCAGGATAGTACAGTGACAGACCTTTTCCCCCACAGCCAGGATAGTACAGGGACAGACCTTTTCCCCCACAGCCAGGATAGTACAGGGACAGACCTTTTCCCCACAGCCAGGATAGTACAGGGACAGACCTTTTCCCCACAGCCAGGATAGTACAGGGACAGACCTTTTCCCCACAGCCAGGATAGTACAGGGACAGACCTTTTCCCCACAGCCAGGATAGTACAGGGACAGACCTTTTCCCCCACAGCCAGGATAGTACAGGGACAGACCTTTTCGCCACAGCCAGGATAGTACAGGGACAGACCTTTTCCCCACAGCCAGGATAGTACAGGGACAGACCTTTTCCCCACAGCCAGGATAGTACAGGGACAGACCTTTTCCCCACAGCCAGGATAGTACAGGGACAGACCTTTTCCCCCACAGCCAGGATAGTACAGGGACAGACCTTTTCCCCACAGCCAGGATAGTACAGGGACAGACCTTTCCCCCACAGCCAGGATAGTACAGGGACAGACCTTTTCCCCACAGCCAGGATAGTACAGGGACAGACCTTTTCCCCACAGCCAGGATAGTACAGGGACAGACCTTTTCCCCACAGCCAGGATAGTACAGGGACAGACCTTTTCCCCACAGCCAGGATAGTACAGGGACAGACGCAGCATAAAGATCAGCCGTAGCACGGATTCCGTTGAGAATCTCTGAAACCCCGCCTCCACGGTCCTATTCAGCTCCTGCAGCAATTAGATATGATACATCTGCAGCATTGTGACCACATTAAATAACCCGTGCCGCCACACCCTCAGCATGGTACACTTTGTCCAGCTGATCCGCCAAAGAACCGGCACTGTTAATTTGGTAGCACCGTGCTAAGATTAGACTCATTGTTACCCTCTGGAGATAAGTAACTCGCCAGCTTTCCATTCATCGGCGGTGTGCAAACGAGCCCCGCGTCCTCCCTACCCTCTACATAAATGAATATCGCCAGTCTGGCTGAATGAGGGGAATTCCAGGGACAGGAGGTAAATACCTTCCCCCCCAAACCAGGAGGAACTCCGCTGCGGGGCCGAACACGGCCAATCCACCCCCAGGTGATCTGCCGCCCTACGACACAGCACCATCAAAGGCGAATTAACGTACAACATACATAGCAGACACATATAATAATAACAATAATTATATTCCACACAATTAGTAATCTTCATGCATTCGCTATGGGTATGAGAAACTACAAATGTTCCCATAGATGTTGTAGCTAGCTGTGCCTGCCAGCAGCCACCCCTCCTGTCGTTAGACAGGTCTGTCAACTTCAGCAATGTGGGAAGAAGCAGAGAGCAAGGAAGAGCAGGAGGAGATGAGCCAGTAAAACACTCTGTTAAACCCATGAAATATTTACTCTCAGGCTGTGTCCCAAATGTCATTCTAGTCCTTATGTAGTGAGCTACTTTTGACCAGGGACCATATGGAATAGGTTGCCATTTGGGACGCGCTCTCAGAGTGGGTTTTTACTTCAGAGTGGATTCCTGCTGACACAGTGGGTTAAGAGCTTTGTCAAAAATGGCTGATTAAATCCCACCAGTGGATAGATGTGCAGATTAGCGGCAGACTAGGCTCCAACCCACGAAGATGTGGGTTTGATTTATGGCTTTTTACATAAACGCAGATGAAAAAGATGTTAATGATCCACACCCCTACATTTTCTTAAGGTATTTGTGACCAACAGATGCATATCTGCATTCCCAGTCATGTGGAATTCATAGATTAGGATCTGTAAATTTGATAGTGTTGCATATTGCATTTATATGTTTGTTCAGTATACAGTTGAAGTCGGAAGTTTACATACATTTAGGTTGGAGTCATTAAAACACGTTTTTCAACCACTCCACACATTTCTTGTTAACAAACTATAGTTTTGGCAAGTCGGTTAGGACATCTACTTTGTGCATGACACAAGTAATTTTTCCAACAATTGTTTACAGCCAGATTATTTCACTTATAATTCACTGTTTCACAATTCCAGTGGGTCAGAAGTTTACATACACTAAGTTGACTGTGCCTTTAAACAGCTTGGAAAATGGATTTAGAAGCTTCTGATAGGCTAATTGACATCAATTGGAGGTGTAGCTGTGGATGTATTTCAAGGCATACCTTCAAACGCAGTGTCTCTTTGCTTGAAATCATGGGAAAATCTAAAGAAATCAGCCAAGACCTCAGAAAAAAATGTGCAGACCTCCACAAGTCTGGTTCATCATTGGGAGCAATTTCCAAACGCCTGAAGGTACCACGTTCATCTGTACAAACAATAGTACGCAAGTATAAACACCATGGGACCACACAGCCGTCATACCGCTCAGGAAGGAGACGCGTTCTGTCTCCTAGAGATTAACTTACTTTGGTGCGAAAAGTGCAAATCAATCCCAGAACAACAGCAAAGGACCTTGTGAAGATGCTGGAGGAAACAGGTACAAAAGTATCTATATCCACAGTAAAACGAGTCCTATATCGACATAACCTGAAAGGCCGCTCAGCAAGGAAGAAGCCACTGCTCCAACACCGGCATAAAAAAGCCAGACTACGGTTTGCAACTGCACATGGGGACAAAGATCGTGCTTTTTGGAGAACTGTCCTCTGGTCAGATGAAACTAAAATAGGACTGTTTGGCCATAATGACCATCGTTATGTTTGGAGGGAAAAGGGGGTTTTGCAAGCCGAAGAACACCATCCCAACCGTGAAGCATGGGGGTGGCAGCATCATGCTGTGGGGGTGCTTTGTTGCAGGAGGGACTGGTGCACTTCACAAAATAGATGGCATCATGAGGAAGGAAAATTATGTGGATATATTGAAGCAACATCAGTCAGGAAGATAACGCTTGGTCGCAAATGGGTCTCCCAAATGGACAATGACCCGAAGCATACTTCCAAAGTTGTGGGAAAATGGCAAAGTCAAGATACTGGAGTGGCCATCACAAAGCCCTGACCTCAATCCTATAGAACTTTTGTGGGCAGAACTGAAAAATTGTGTGCGAGCAAGGAGGCCTACAAACCTGACTCAGTTACACCAGCTCTGTCTGGAGGAATGGGCCAAAATTCACCCAAGTTATTGTGGGAAGTTTGTGGAAGGCTACCCGGAACGTTTGACCCAAGTTAAACTATTTAAAGGCAATGCTACTAAATACTAATTGAGTGAATGTAAACTGCTGACCCACTGGAAATGTGATGAAAGAAATAAAAGCATCATTCTCTCTACTATTATTCTGACATTTCACATTCTTAAAATAAAGTGGTGATCCTAAAAAACAGTGAATTTTTACTAGGATTAAATGTCAGGAATTGTGAAAAACTGAGTTTAAATGTAATTGGCTAAGGTGTATGTAAACTTCTGACTTTAACTGTATATATACAAATAGAAAAAAGTATATCTTTGTCATCTGAATGCTGTATATAAAAGTACCATGTATGCAAAATTTATGCACTTTATACGTATTCATCCCCCTTGGCGTTTTTCCTATTTTGTTGCATTACAACCTGTAATTTAAATTGATTTTTATTTGGATTTCATGTAATGGACATAGACAAAATAGTCCAAATTGGTGAAGTGAAATGAAAAAAATAACTAAATTCAAAAAAATTAAGAACTGAAAAGTGGTGCGTGCATATGTAATCACCCCCTTTGCTATGAAGCCCCTAAATAAGATCTGGTGCAACCAATTACCTTCAGAAGTCACATAATTAGTTAAATAAAGTCCACCTGTGTCACATGATCTGTCACATGATCTCAGTATATACAGTGGGGGAAAAAGTATTTAGTCAGCCACCAATTGTGCAAGTTCTCCCACTTAAAAAGATGAGAGAGGCCTGTAATTTTCATCATAGGTATACGTCAACTATGACAGACAAATTGAGAAGAAAAAAAATCCAGAAAATCACATTGTAGGATTTTTAATGAATTTATTTGCAAATTATGGTGGAAAATAAGTATTTGGTCACCTAAAACAAGCAAGATTTCTGGCTCTCACAGACCTGTAACTTCTTCTTTAAGAGGCTCCTCTGTCCTCCACTCGTTACCTGTATTAATGGCACCTGTTTGAACTTGTTATCAGTATAAAAGACACCTGTCCACAACCTCAAACAGTCACACTCCAAACTCCACTATGGCCAAGACCAAAGAGCTGTCAAAGGACACCAGAAACAAAATTGTAGACCTGCACCAGGCTGGGAAGACTGAATCTGCAACAGGTAAGCAGGTTGGTTTGAAGAAATCAACTGTGGGAGAAATTATTAGGAAATGGAAGACCACTGATAATCTCCCTCGATCTGGGGCTCCACGCAAGATCTCACCCCGTGGGGTCAAAATGATCACAAGAACGGTGAGCAAAAATCCCAGAACCACACGGGGGGACCTAGTGAATGACCTGCAAAGAGCTGGGACCAAAGTAACAAAGCCTACCATCAGTAACACACTACGCCGCCAGGGACTCAAATCCTGCAGTGCGAGACGTGTCCCCTTGCTTAAGCCAGTACATGTCCAGGCCCGTCTGAAGTTTGCTAGAGTGCATTTGGATGATCCAGAAGAGGATTGGGAGAATGTCATATGGTCAGATGAAACCAAAATATAACTTTTTGGTAAAAACTCAACTCGTCGTGTTTGGAGGACAAAGAATGCTGAGTTGCATCCAAAGAACACCATACCTACTGTGAAGCATGGGGGTGGGAAAAAAATGCTTTGGGGCTGTTTTTCTGCAAAGGGACCAGGATGACTGATCCGTGTAAAGGAAAGAATGAATGGGGCCATGTATTATGATATTTTGAGTGAAAACCTCCTTCCATCAGCAAGGGCATTGAAGATGAAACGTGGCTGGGTCTTTCAGCATGACAATGATCCCAAACACACCGCCCGGGCAACGAAGGAGTGGCTTCGTAAGAAGCATTTCAAGGTCCTGGAGTGGCCTAGCCAGTCTCCAGACCTCAACCCCATAGAAAATCTTTGGAGGGAGTTGAAAGTCTGTGTTGCCCAGCGACAGCCCCAAAACATCACTGCTCTAGAGGAGATCTGCATGGAGGAATGGGCCAAAATACCAGCAACAGTGTGTGAAAACCTTGTGAAGACTTACAGAAAACGTTTGACCTGTGTCATTGCCAACAAAGGGTATATAACAAAGTATTGAGAAACTTTTGTTATTGACCAAATACTTATTTTCCACCATAATTTGCAAATAAATTCATAAAAAAACCTAAATTGTGATTTTCTGGATTTTTTTTCCTCATTTTGTCTGTCATAGTTGACGTGTACCTATGATGAAAATTACAGGCCTCTCTCATCTTTTTAAGTGGGAGAACTTGCACAATTGGTGGCTGACTAAATACTTTTTTCCCCCACTGTACACACCTGTTCGAAAGTCTGCAACACCGCTAAGCAAGGGGCACCACCAAGCAAGCAGCACCATGAAGACCAAAGAGCACTCCAAACAGGTCAGGGACAAAGTTGTGGAGAAGTACAGATCAGTGTTGGGTTATAAAAAAATATCCGACACTTTGAACATCCCACGGAGCACCATTAATCCATTATAACAAAATGGAAAGAATATGGCACCACAACAAACCTTTCAAGAGAGGGCCGCCCACCAAAACTCATGGACCAGGCAAGGAGGGTATTAATCAGAGAGGCAACAAAGAGACCAAAGATAACCCTGACGGAGCTGCAAAGCTCCACAGCGGAGATTGGAGTATCTGTCCATAGGACCACTTTGAGCCGTACACTCCACAGAGCTGGGCTTTATGGAAGAGTGGCCAGAAAAAATGCCATTGCTTAAAGAAAAAAATAAGCAAACACGTTTGGTGTTTGCCAAAAGGCATAACCAAGCCTCACATGCGTAGGTAGATGCTCTTTTAAAAAAATCAGCAGGACCGACAGACTTTCTTATTTTTCTCCATTCACCCAGCGGGTCAGACGCCGGGCACCAACCATACCAGGAATTGTCTTCAGGTATTCAACCTGAACATCCGTCGTCACCCCTGAGATGACTCCTTTGAAGGGGGCTCTACTCCGAAGTTCAAAACACAAAACTTCTGTTGTTCGGATTCTTTTGAGGCTCATTGCAATCTTCCTCTGATCTTCAGAAATACAATAAATCAAAATAAGACCACTCCTGGTCACTCTGACAGACTCCACATTTCCAAGCACATACTTAATCATTTTCGACACCTCAAACGGGTTCCCCACATGTGCATCCTTACTCAACAAACGCATCCCACCAAGAATCGATTCATTATCATTCATACACGTATCCTCTACTCTGTTGTCATTCAGATCATTCGTTTTCACCAACTTTGCTCGACGCGCTGCTTGATTCGAACTCAGCATCCACTTCCGCCATCATTTTTCAGAAGTTGTCACGTCCTGCTTCTGCTGCTGCTTCTTCTTCTTTTTCTTCTTCTATGGTGTTTTAAGGCGTTAGGTATACAATGTCGATGGTGAACTACCACCACGTACTGAAAGTAAATATGCCTCCAACTTCAAAACCTTTCTTTCACACAGTGTGACAAATTCGTTCAAATTTCATACCCCGGTATTCGTGAACCTCAATGGATCGTCCATAAGGTGTTACTACTGGTAGCTAGCGTTCTACAAAATCTACAAAAGAGCGCAGGAAGCGTACTTCCCTTAAACCGTTCTTCTCCATCGCTGAGGTTTTATGCTGAACTAAATGCAAAAGGTGGATTGCCGCCACCTACTGGGTGGGGTGAAAACCGCAGAACTTTAACGCAGAAAAAAAACTCTGAGGAAAAAGGGTAAAGGGTGAAAAAAATACATACAAATGGTATTCCCCCCCCCCCCAAAATATAAACAAAATAAACAAAATAAACATCTATACAAAATAAACAAAAACATTGTACTCCTTTAGTCAGATTGAAATGTCTACTCAGATCCGTACAGGCTCCATTCACAATCATATCCAGTTTCTTCAATGTCTTGTTTGTTTGGCATGTACAATCGATCACCTGGGCAAGAAACGCAACATCTACCTTCTTCACTATCAGTGTCTCATGATCCCTTAAAGTAACTGCCTAGTGGTTACAGATTTCTATGAAATATGCCCTATAATTAATTACAGATACAATATGAGTGAAATAGTTTTAAATGGTAATTAAGTATGTTAAAAAATTAAATGTTCTGTGTTGGAATGGTGTGGGCATACCGCAGGTATGTAGCCTGGTGGGTAGGAGCGTTGGGTCAGTAACTGAAAGGTTTCTGGATCAAATCCCTGAGCTGACAAGGTAAAAATCTGTCGTTCTGCCCCTGAGCAATTCAGTTAACCCACTGTTCCCCGGGAGCCGATGACATGGATGTCGATTAAGGCAGACCCCCGCACCTATCTGATTCAGTTGGGTTAAATGCGGAAGACACATTTCAGTTGAATGCATTCAGTTATACAACTGACTAGGAATCCCCCTTCCCCCAACAACAGAATTGTGTGGGCGTGTACCGGTCATTACAAATATTAATGTGAATAGACTGCTGATTGGCCAGCTTATTCTCCTCTAGACCGCTGATTGGCCAGCTCATCCTCCTCACAAGTATTACATCATACTACAGTACATGAGGAAATAGCAAGCCTTTTTTAAACGGTCTTAGATACAAGTTTGAGGTGGTGTTTTTGAAGTTTTGTTTCTCCAATTTGTGCTTTTGCCCACAAAAACGAGTATAGGAGTTAACAGAATATGAACTTTTAAAAGTGAGATTTTCTCTGGGCAGTTACTTTAACTGATGAACAAGATTATCTGCAGGCTGCGAGGCATCCATTGCCATTTCGTCCTCATTTCCACTCACTCCTTCAACCATTTGCAGGAGACTGCTGGACTGCACTGCCTCCACATAGGAGACTGCTGGACTGCACTGACTGCACCTAGGAGACTGCTGGACTGCACTGCCTCCACCCAGGAGACTGCTGGACTGCACTGCCTCCACATAGGAGACTGCAGGACTGCACTGCCTCCACATAGGAGACTGCTGGACTGCACTGCCTCCACCCAGGAGACTGCTGGACTGCACTGCCTCCACATAGGAGACTGCTGGACTGCACTGCCTTCACATAGGAGACTGCTGGACTGCACTGCCTCCACCCAGGAGACTGCTGGACTGCACTGCCTCCACATAGGAGACTGCTGGACTGCACTGACTGCACTGCCTCCACCCAGGAGACTGCTGGACTGCACTGCCTCCACCCAGGAGACTGCTGGACTGCACTGCCTTCACATAGGAGACTGCTGGACTGCACTGCCTCCACCCAGGAGACTGCTGGACTGCACTGCCTCCACATAGGAGACTGCTGGACTGCACTGCCTCCACATAGGAGACTGCACTGACTGCACTGCCTCCACATAGGAGACTGCTGGACTGCACTGCCTCCACAAACACTCAGGCTTTATCCATGCAGTCAAAACACTTGCAGGTCCGGGTTTCCTATAGCCTTTGTAGTGTAAAGTGCACTGTTCAATCCCACATTTAGGTTGGAGTTCCTAATGGCACCCTATTCCCTATATAGTGCACTACTTTTGACCAGAGCCCTATGCACTATAAAGGGAATAGGGTGCGTTTGGGAGGTCTCCCAGGTGTATCGTTAGCATCTAGCATCTAGGTTTCCCCACAGACATTCTTGTTATGTCCCAAATTACCTATATTCCCTTTATACAGCTCCGTGGACCCTGGTCAAAAGTAGTGCACTATTTAGGGAATAGGCTACCATTTGGGACACATGTTGAACTGATAAATAAAATAAAGTGGTAATTCTGAATGTGAGGATTTCATCAAAGTTAAATAACAACAAAGGAGGTGCAGATGAAAGAGGGCTGTCTTTGTTGTTGAATGAAACTTCAAGTTACATTTAGCTCTCCGACTTCACGTTGATATTGAGTGACTGCTACATCGAAAGGCACAACGCTCAGATTGTTTTCAAGAGAGCTAGGGACATTTCCAACAAACAAACATTCTTATAAACAGATGTTTAGAACAGGACTTGTGGGAAAAGACTCAGGTTTTGGGGCATTTCCAGGGTTTGATAGCTAAGTAAAAAAAATTTTTTTGAAAAGGGCTTGTGGATGCATCCCAAATGGCACCCTATTCACTGTGTATGTAGGCACTACTTTTGACCAGGATCTGTTTTGACCAGGGCCCTATGTAGTGCACTACTTAGGAAATAGGGTGCCATTTGGGACTTAGCCCTCTCTGTCTTGGGAAGTCTAGATGCCACGATGAAAGTGATTCTTTCAAACACACTATCTCACCGACTATCTGGCCCCAAGCCTACATTATTTATCAATTCCACTTCAATGAGACTAACCACCGAGCCATCTAACCACTCATGCTCAGGCAAGTGTTAAACATCTGCCATTCTCTTTTGTGATGTCCTAATATTTTGGTGGCGAAAACAATGTTTTCACCTAAATCACCCCGCACCCCTTAATCACCCCGCACCCCATAAACACCCCGCACCCCATAATCACCCTGCAGCCCTATAATATTTATGTAACCCCTTAGGTGATGATATCACACTATGTTGTGTTACTGAACCTTGTTAGCACTTTGCAAGCTATCATTCAGAAATTGAGTTCATTGGTAGATGGCTTCCAACAAAGCATTTTAGGGATTGAGGCACATCCCTCTTCCCAGTGTGATATGTCTGAAGAGGCTTTTCCCGGCGGCGCTATGTGTTGAAAGAGGTTTGGTGAAAGCAGCGTGGAGTCCCATTGGTTGTCTGATTCCACAGGAGACTGAGGAGATTAAATCTGTAACATTGATCCCAGTGCTGTCTGTCCTCCTGTGAGTCTAAAGCACACTTAAGAAAGACACCTCCTTCTTGGCTCAGCAGCTCTTCAGCTCTGCAGCTCTTCAGCTCTGTAGCTCTTCAGCTCTGCAGCTCTGCAGCTCTTCAGTTCAGCAGCTCTGCAGCTCTTTAGTTCAGCAGCTCTGTAGCTCAGCAGAGCCTATACCCGTCAGGAACCACAGCTAGTGAAATCCCTGCAAACCTAAACAAAGAGTTGCAGTCAGTTTTAGAATGGGTGGTCCTGAACATCTCTAAAACTAAGAGCACTGTATTTGGTTCAAATCATTTTTAGACCTCAGCTGAATCTGGGAATGAATGGTGTGGCTGTTGAGCAAGTTGAGGAGACTAAATTACTTGGCGTTACCTTAGATTGTAAACTGTCATGGTCAAAACATATGGATTCAATGGTTGTAAAGATGGAGAGAGGTCTGTCCATGATAAAGAGATGCTCTGCTTTTTTGACAACACACTCCACAAAGCAAGTCCTGCAGGCTCTAGTTTTATCTTATCTTGATTATTGTCCAGTCATATGGTCAAGTGCTGCTAAGAAATACCTATTTAAGCTGCAGCTGGCCCAGAACAGAACGGCACATTTTTAATCTTCATTGTAATCAGAGGGCTCATATTAATACTATGCAAGCCAGTCTCTCTTGGCTAAGAGCTGAGGAAAGACTGACTTCATCACTTCTTGTTTTTATAAGAAACATAAATTCCAGATTATTTGCATAGTCAATTTACACACAGCATTGACACACATACTTACCACACCAGACATGCCACCAGGGGTCTTTTCATAGTCCCCAGGTCCAGAACAAATTCAAGGAAATGTACAGTATTATATAATGCCATGAGTGCATGGAACTCCCTTCCATCTCATATAGAGCAAGTGAACAGCAAACCTGGTTAAAAAAACCGAATAAAGCAATGCCTCACGGCACAACGCCTCTCCCCGATGTGACCTACTTGTTGAGTGTATGTATTAACATGTATGTGTAACTGATATATGCACACACACACACACAAACACACACACACACGCACACTACATGTTAATGTTTTTAAATGTATATAAATTGTAAAGCCTTTTGTCTGTAATGTATATTTTGTTATGTGACGGACCCCAGCAAGACTAGCTGACGCCATTGGCATTGGCTAAAGAGGATCCTAATAAAATAAAATAAAATCAGTAGCTCTGTACCTCTGTACCTCTGTACCTCTGTAGCTTTGTACCTCTGTAGCTCTGTAGGTCTGTAGGTCTGTACCTCTGTACCTCTGTAGCTCTGTAGGTCTGTAGGTCTGTAGGTCTGTAGCTCTGTAGGTCTGTAGGTCTGTAGGTCTGTAGCTCTGTAGGTCTGTACCTCTGTACCTCTGTAGCTCTGTAGCTCTGTAGGTCTGTAGCTCTGTACCTCTGTAGCTCTGCAGGTCTGCAGGTCTGTAGCTCTGTAGGTCTGTAGCTCTGCAGGTCTGTAGGTCTGTAGCTCTGTAGCTCTGTAGCTCTGTAGCTCTGTAGCTCTGCAGGTCTGTAGGTCTGTAGCTCTGCAGGTCTGTAGCTCTGTAGGTCTGTAGCTCTGCAGGTCTGTAGCTCTGTAGGTCTGTAGCTCTGTAGGTCTGTAGCTCTGTAGGTCTGTAGCTCTGTAGGTCTGTAGCTCTGTAGGTCTGTAGCTCTGCAGCTCAGCAGTCATTGGAGTTAACCTCTCAGAGACAGACTATGGATGCGTCCCAAATGGCACCCTATTCCATTCCCTACATAGTGCACTATGGGCCCTGGTCAAAATAAGTGCACTATATAGGGAATAAGGTGTGATTTGGGACGCAGCCTATATCCATCGGCTTAGATACACTCTAACCATTTTACACAAGGGGGTTGGACTTGGAAATAACCCTTTTTCAAAGCTATCCAAGGGCTATTCCCAAACTAATATAGATGTTAGTTTTTGCAATATGTTAAACTTCTTTCTAGCAGAGAATAATACATTTGGCACTTAATTCTTAACCAGATGGGAAACGACTGCTACCAACTTGAGGAGAGGAAAGTGATGGTCTCTGTAGGAACATGAAAGTAGTAGCTACAGTGAGGGAAAAAAAGTTTTTGATCCCCTGCTGATTTTGTACGTTTGCCCACTGACAAAGAAATGATCAGTCTATCATTTTAATGGTAGGTTTATTTGAACAGTGAGAGACAGAATTACAACAACAAAATCCAGAAAAACGTATGTCAAAAATGTCATAAATTGATTTGCATTTTAATGAGGGAAATAAGTATTTGACCCCCTCTCAATCAGAAAGATTTCTGGCTCCCAGGTGTCTTTTATACAGGTAACGAGCTGAGATTATGAGCACACTCTTAAAGGGAGTGCTCCTAATCTCAGTTTGTTACCTGTATGAAAGACACCTGTCCACAGAAGCAATCAATCAATCAGATTCCAAACTCTCCACCATGGCCAAGACCAAAGAGCTCTCCAACGATGTCAGGGACAAGATTGTAGACCTACACAAGGCTGGAATGGGCTACAAGACCATCACCAAGCAGCTTGGTGAGAAGGTGACAACAGTTGGTGCGATTATTCGCAAATGGAAGAAACACAAAATAACTGTCAATCTCCCTCAGCCTGGGGCTCCATGCAAGATCTCACCTCGTGGAGTTGCAATGATCATGATAACGATGACGAATCAGCCCAGAACTATGCGGGAGGATCTTGTCAATGATCTCAAGGCAGCTGAGAGCATAGTCACCAAGAAAACAATTGGTAACACACTACGCCACGAAACTCTGAAATCCTGCAGCGCCCGCAAGAAAGCACATATACAGGCCCGTCTGAATTTAGCCAATGAACATCTGAATGATTCAGAGGAGAACTGGGTGAAAGTGTTGTGGTCAGATGAGACCAAAATGGAGCTCTTTGGCATCAACTCAACTCGCCGTGTTTGGAGGAGGAGGAATGCTGCCTATGACCCCAAGAACACCATCCCCACCGTCAAACATGGAGGTGGAAACATTATGCTTTGTGGGTGTTTTTCTGCTAAGGGGACAGGACAACTTCACCGCATCAAAGGGACGATGGATGGGGCCATGTACCATCAAATCTTGGGTGAAAACCTCCTTCCCTCAGCCAGGGCATTGAAAATGGGTCATGGATGGGTATTCCAGCATGACAATGACCCAAAACACACGGCCAAGGCAACAAAGGAGTGGCTCAAGAAGAAGCACATTAAGGTCCTGGAGTGGCCTAGCCAGTCTCCAGACCTTAATCCCATAGAAAATCTGTGGAGGGAGCTGAAGGTTCAAGTTGCCAAATGTCAGCCTCGAAACCTTAATGACTTGGAGAAGATCTGCAAAGATGAGTGGGACAAAATCCCTCCTGAGATGTGTGCAAACCTGGTGGCCAACTACAAGAAATTTCTGACCTCTGTGATTGCCAACAAGGGTTTTGCCACCAAGTACTAAGTCATGTTTTGCAGAGGGGTCAAATACTTATTTCCTTCATTAAAATGCAAATCAATTTATAACATTTTTGACATGCGTTTTGCTGGATTTTGTTGTTGTTATTCTGTCTCTCACTGTTGAAATAAACCTACCATTAAAATTATAGACTGATCATTTCTTTGTCCGTTGGCAAACGTACAAAATCAGCAGGGGATCAAATACTTTTTTCCCTCACACTATTTCACTAGGAGTAGTTCACAGATGATGATGACAAAGCAAGACAGATAAGGAGGGAGGACAGGGACGCTGACAATAAAGTGTATCACTAATGAGAACATCATCCAATAAGCCACAATTAGAAATACACTTGTGGTAATTACCAAGAAACTTAGCATATATCCGAAATGGCACCATATTCCCTACATAGTACACTACTTTCAACAAGGGCCCATTTAATGAAAGTACTAAAATTCAGGTCAAGGCCGTTTGAAGTCAGTTGAACCTTGTTTCGTTGGCTGACATTTAATCAATGTTGCATATAAGGCAGCAGGATTGTTTCGAACATGTGGGCACAAGGGTCGACAGATTGAAACCGTGCTACATGGAGGTAGCATCCCAAATGGCTCATAAAGCTCTGGTCAAAGGTAGTGCACTATAAAGTGAATATGGTGCCATTTGAGGTGCAGACTGAGTGGATATAGCAGGATCTGACATACAGAATTGTGCAGTAGGATAAAACCCCATTAACCCTTAGCCTACAACCTAATTAAAACATAATAAAAAAAATCTCCATCAAAATCTGTCTGTCTAAGCTAGGGATATGTTTTTCTGCATGGGCTGCGTCTCAATCGACCACATCCGCCGATATCTTCGGTGAAAGGTGGAAGAGCTAGAGAGATATCAGTCAGACCATGAGTCTTTTCACAAGTACGCCTGTAGCGTCCGAAATGTATTATGACCACTCTGACGAACGCAATGCCATTCTCCGTTTTGCTCCACAAAGCGTCACAAGACTCGTCTGAAGTCGGCACAGCATCCCCGTGTTATACAGAGACCTACACAGCACCTCAATATCCAGTATACAGGGAAAAATCAAACCCGCTGTTTGCTATTACTTTATGTTGCTGGCAGCATATAGCAGCACGTTCGGTTGTGCATCAATAATTGAGCATAGCAAGTTTGTATGAAGGTCTGGTTATTAAATGGGTAAATAGTTTAATCCATTCTCCGTTTCATTTATTTATTCACAGGGAAATAGAAATATGCTCTAAACCGCTCTGGGGACTTTGTTTTCCTGTCTCTAATCATCCACATGGCTGGGAGAACCTATTCAAGTAAGTAAATACATTTAGAAAACGATGTGTTATTACCTGGCTAGCTAGCTACAGTAGTGGGCAGGCTAACTCAAACGAGCTGCTAACCTAGCTAGCTAGCCATCTAGCCAACTTTACATACTGTATTGTTAGCTACCTAATATAATTAAATATCACCAGCTGCCTAACTTCACATTAGCTAGCTATATTGATGTATTTATTATTGCAAATTAAAAAACGCAAACTCCTAAAGCATTTGTAGGTATCTAGCTAGCAAACAGCCATGGAAGAGGGTGAAAGGATTAGCAGCTCCAGCTGTCAAAGAAGGGCGAGGGTAGGCTACTCTGGATAGGGCAGGTACTGTTGTGTAGTTCCAGTCCCTAGAGAGAAAAACTGAGGACAGAGATAATAGTAACATAATATTCCGTGCTGTCTAATTTGAGTATAGTGAAGCATGTTTCTTTCTGATGTTTTCTGTCCTCAGAGAGAGAGCCGTGAAACCCTGTCTGCAGATGAAAAGGTCACAATGAATGTTCCAAGAGCCATAGTTCTCAGTCCTGGTCCTGGGAACTCAAAGGGGTGCACATTTTTGTTTTTAGCCTTAGCACTACACAGCTGATTAAAACGATCAACTCATCATCAAGCTTCAAGTGTGTACTTATGTATTAATTTGTGACGCTATCCTTGATATGATCCTGCTGTTGTCACATGATACACGTGCACACGTGTGTGCACATGCATCTACAGTATTTATCCGATGTGATTATGTTTTGTTATGAAATATATTATACTTTAGTAATCCATAATGACCTGGTGATGTAAAAGTCTAATAATGACATTATCTTCCATATTCCTACAGATACCTTGCAACTGGAGATTCCTGCAAAATGACTGCGACCATCTGGGACTGCCTCGTGGGGGAATTCATGCCTGTCCCAACCAAGGACGACTGGAGGGCCATCCCTGCTGGCTTTGAAGAATGGTCTGGGACCAGTGAATGGCAAGGATGTGGTCCTTCTCCCTAAATCCTCTAGGTCATATCAGCTGTGTCGATGATCCCCTCCCCTTCTCTCTAAATCCTCTAGATTATATCAGCTGTGTCGATGATCCCCTCCCCTTCTCTCTAAATCCTCTAGATTATATCAGCTGTGTCGATGATCCCCTCCCCTTCTCCCTAAATCCACTAGGTTACAGTTGAAGTCTTACCTTAGCCAAATACATTTAAAATCAGTTTTTCTCAATTCCTGACATTTAATCCTAGTAAAAATCCCTGTCTAAGGTCAGTTAGGATCACCACTTTATTTTAAGAATGTGAAATGTCAGATTAATATTAGAGAGAATAATTTATTTCAGCTTTTATTTCTTTCATCACATTCCCAGTGGGTCAGAAGTTTACATACACTCAATTAGTATTTGGTAGCATTGCCCTTAAATTGTTTAACTTGGGTCAAACGTTTTGGGTAGACTTCCACAAGCTTCCCACAATAAATTGGGTGAATTTTGGCCCATTCCTCCTGACAGAGCTGGTGTAACTGAATCAGGTTAGTAGGCCTCCTTGCTCGCACACGCTTTTTCAGTTCTTCCCACACATTTTCTATAGGATTGAGGTCAGGGCTTTGTGATGACCACTCCAATACCTTGTCCTTAAGCCATTTTGCCACAACTTTGGAAGTATGCTTGGGGTCATTGTCCATTTGGAAGACCCATTTGCGACCAAGCTTTAACTTCCTGACTGATGTCTTGAGATGTTGCTTCAATGTATCCACATAATTTTCCTTCCTCATGATGCCATCTATTTTGTGAAGTGCACCAGTCCCTCCTGCAGCAAAGCACCCCCACAGCATGATGCTGGCACCCCCCGTGCTTCACGGTTGGGATGGTGTTCTTCTGCTTCCAAGTGACCCCCTTATTCCTCCAAACATAACGATGGTCATTATGGCCAAACAGTTATATTTTTGTTTAATCAGACCAGAGGACATTTTTCTAAAAAGTACGATCTTTGTCCCCTTGTGCAGTTGCAAACCGTAGTCTGGCTTTTTTATGGCGGTTTTGGAGCAGTGGCTTCTTCCTTGCTGAGCGGCCTTTCAGGTTATGTCGATATAGGACTTGTTTTACTGTGGATATAGAAACGTTTGTACCTGTTTCCTCCAGCATCTTCACAAGGTCCTTTGCTGTTGTTCTTGGATTTATTTGCACTTTTCGCACCAAAGTACGTTCATCTCTAAGAAACAGAACGCGTCTCCTTCCTGAGCGGTATGACGGCTGCGTGGTCCAATGGTGTTTATACTTGCATACTATTATTTGTACAGATGAACGTGGTACCTTCAGGCGTTTGGAAATTGCTCCGAGGATGAACCAGACTTTTGGAGGTCTAAAATTTCTTTTCTGATGTCTTGGCTGATTTCTTTTGATTTTACCATGATATCAAGCAAAGAGACACTGAGTTTGAAGGTAGAACTTCAAATATATCCACATGCATGTGTATATGTATGTGTTTGTATGTATATATATATATATATATATATATATATATATATATATATATATATATATATATATATATATATATATTTGCGAGATAAAAAAAACATATGGGGGATTGTAAGTGATGCAGACAATTACATTGATGGAAGTTACAATCTATCTGCAATATTAAAGCTGATCTACCCCCTAAAAAATAAAGAAATACATTTTAAAAAAGAGCGAGTACACGAAATGACACTAACAATCACTCACAACACAACATTGAACAGTCCAGGGCTATGCAAAAGTATTCATCCCCCCTGTCGTTTTTCAATATTTTGTTGCATTACAACCTGTAATTTAAATGGATTTTTATTTGGATTTCATGTAATGGACATACACAAAATAGTGAAATGAAAAAAATAACATGTTTCAAAACATTCTAAAAAATAAATAACAGAAAAGTGGTGCATGCATATGTATTCACCCCCTTTGCTATGACGACCCTGAATAAGATCTGGTGCAACCAATTACCTTCAGAAGTCACATAATTAGTTAAATAAAGTCCACCTGTGTGCAATCTAAGTGTCACATGATCTGTCACATGATCTCAGTATATATACCCCTGTTCTGAAAGGCCTCAGAGTCTGCAACACCACTAAGCAAGGGGCACCACCAAGCAAGCGGCACCATGACGACCATGGAGCTCCCCAAACAGGTCAGGGACAAAGTTGTGGAGAAGTACAGTTCAGGGTTGGGTTATAAAAAAATATCAGAAACTTTGAACATCCCACGGAGCACCATTAATTCCATTATTAAAAAATAGAAAGAATATGGCACCACAACAAACCTGCCAAGAGAGGGCCGCCCACCAAAACTCACGGACCAGGCAAGGAGGGCATTAATCAGAGAGGCAACAAAGAGACCAAAGATAACACTGAAGTAGCTGCAAAGCTCCACAGCGGAGATTGGAGTATCTGTCCATAGGACCACTTTAAGCTGTACACTCCACAGAGCTGGACTTTATGGAAGAGTGGCCAGAAAAAAAGACATTGCTTTAAGAAAAAAATAAGCAAACATGTTTGGTGTTCGCCAAAAGGCATGTGGGAGACTCCCCAAACATATGGACGAAGGTACTCTGGTCAGATGAGACTAAAATTGAGCTTTTTGGCCATCAAGGAAAACGCTATGTCTGGCGCAAACCCAACACCTCTCATCACCCCGAGAACACCATCCCCACAGTGAACCATGGTGGTGGCAGCATCATGCTGTGGGGATGTTTTTCATCGGCAAGGACTGGGAAACTAGTTAGAATTGAAGGAATGATGGATGGCGCTAAATACAGGAAAATTATTGAGGGAAACCTGTTTCAGTCTTCCAGAGATTTGAGACTGGGACGGAGGTTCACCTTCCAGCAGGACAATGACCCTAAGCATACTGCTAAAGCAACACTTGAGTGGTTTAAGGGGAAACATTTAAATGTCTTGGAATGGCCTAGTCAAAGCCCAGACCTCAATCCAATTGAGAATATGTGGTATGACTTAAAGATTGCTGTAAACCAGCGGAACCCATCCAATTTAAAGGAGCTGGAGCAGTTTTGCCTTGAAGAATGGTCAAACATCCCAGTGGCTAGATGTGTCAAGCTTATAGAGACATAACCCAAGAGACTTGCAGCTGTAATTTCTGCAAAAGGTGGCTCTACAAAGTATTGACTTTGGGTGGGTGAATAGTTATGCACGTTCAATTATTATTATTATTTTTTTATTATTTCTTGTTTGTTTCATAACAGAAAATATTTTGCATCTTCAAAGTGGTAGGCATGTTGTGTAAATCAAGTGATACAAATTCCAGGTTGTAAGGCAACAAAATAGGAAAAATGCCAAGGGGGGTGAATACTTTCGCAAGCCACTGTAGGGGTGGTGATGAGATGATGAGGTGCAGGTGCGCTGGAGGTAATTAGGGTGCGTTGGATTTCCATTCCGGTGTTGCCGATGTGGTGCACTCAGACCGGTGGCTCAGTAGACCAGTGAATCAGAGCGCCGGAGGGGAGCAACGGGAGGGGAGACTTGTCAATACCCCCCCCCCCGGAAGCGCAGCTCCCGCCGCAGGACGTCACCGGCCAGGAGGACGACCCCGGGGAACGAGGAGCAGCCCAGTCAGGGCGGCGACGGTGGAAGTCACAAATTAGGTAGGGGTCCAGAACGTCCCCAGCCAGAACCTTGCTCCTCTCCTCAGGACCCTACCCCCTCCAGTCCACCAGGAAATGGAGCTGTCCCCCACAGAACCTGGAGTCCAGCATGTCCCTCACCGCATACGCCGGACTCCCGTCAATGTCCAGGGGGGGCGTACCCCGGGGGACGGCATCCACCAGAGGACCAGGAACCACCGGCCTGAGGAGAGACACATGAAAAGTGGGTGAGAGACAGTAGTGAGGGGGAAGGAGCAGCCAGTATGATACCTCATTTATCCGCCGGAGGACCTTAAACTGCCCCACAAACCTGCGGCTCAGTTTCTTGCAGGGCAGGCAGAGAGGGAGGTTTTTAGTGGACAGCCAGACACGATCACCAGGCTGAAATACGGGGTCCTCACTGCGGTGGCGGCCGGCTTGGTCCTTCTGCCGACGAATGGCCCTCTGGAGATGGACATGGGCGGCGTCCCAGATATGTCCAGCCCTGTGGACCCGCTCGTCGACTGCGGGCGCATCGGTCTGGCTGGGTGTCCAAGGGGCCAGGGCCAGCTGGTACCCCAGGATGCACTGGAAGGGAGTGAGCCCCATGGAGGAGTGAACTAGGGAGTTCTGGGCATATTCTGCCCAGGGAAGAAACCTCACCCACTCACCCTGCCAGTCCTGACAGTAGCAACAAAGAAACCTCCCCAGCTCCTGGTTCATGCGCTCCACCTGCCCATTTGACTGAGGCCTGTACCCGTAAGTGAGGCTGGCCGTGGCCCCGATGTTCTCCAGTAAAGCCTTCCACACTCGGGAGGTGAATTGGGGGCCACGGTCCGAGACGATGTCCACTGGAAGTCCATAATGCCGGAAGACCTGTTGGAACAGGACCTCAGCGACCTGGGGAGCAGAAGCAAGACCAGTTAGTGGCAATTGATGGTGGGGTTCTGTAGTCTGAGCCAGGGCAGTCCAAAGACGATCCGGTGAAGGGGTGACGTGACGTGAGGATGTGGAAGGACAGCTCCTCGTGGTAGTGTGGGAATGGTGATGGGGAGAGTGACGTGCGTAATGGTGCCTGATCCAAGTGGTTTATTGTCCAGCGAGGTGACGTGTAACAGAGAAGGCAGTGGCAGGTAGGCAACCCCCATTCAGAGACCAACTCCCTATCGATAAGGTTCCCCGCTGATCCGGAATCTATCATTGCCGTGGAAAGCGAAGAGAATGAAGAACCATTCACTGTTAGGGGAACCAAAATCAATGGTTTGGTGACAGGTGATGACGGAACACTCACGGAGCGGCGACGAGAGTCATACCGCCTAGATAGGGAGCCGCCAGGAGATCTGTGGTCCGTGGTGGTGTAGGGGGTGCTGCCCACCTCCATGTGTGAGGACTCATAGGCAGGGCGGCTTCCATAGCTCGAATGGACGTTACGATGAGGGTATCAAGGTCCATCTCGTCGTCCTGACATGAGAGTTCCGGCGTGATGTCCTCCCGTAAGCCTCTCCTGAAGGCCGTGTGCAAAGCACACTCATTCCAGCCGGAAGACACCGCAACCGTGCGAAAGCTCAGGGCGTACTCGAACGTGGCCTCTTCTCCTTGTTGTAGCTGGAGGAGACGCTCACCCCCGTCCTTTCCCTCCGTGGGATGATCGAACACCGCCCTTAACTGAGCGAGGAAGATGGTGTAGGTAAGCGCCGCGGCCTCACCTCCTTCCCAGACTGCCGTGGCCCAATCCAGCGCCTTTCCCTTCAGTAGCGAAATCACCAGCGCTATCCTGGCTTGGTCCGATGGAGATGCTCCACGCTGACGCGTCAGATACAGTGAAACCTGTAGCAGGAAGCCTCTACATTTTGTTGTTTTCCCGTCGTAGCGCTCCGGCAGGGCGAGGGGTCCCTCTAACATTGGTGACAACGCGGGAGGAGGTGGACTGGGTGCACTCGCCGCTCCTTGAGGTGTAACCAGAGCGATGGTCAGTTTATGCAGCGTTTGGAGCACTTCCTGCATGGCGGCGTTCAGCTGGGCAATCTGCTGCTGGTGCTGGTCGAGGTGCTGGGAAACTCCAGGAGGATTACCTGCTGCATCCATCTTCGTGAGGTGTGTGATTCTGTGACGAGTACTGAGGATACGAACGCAGACGCAGGAATCAACAATGTAAAGGTTTACTTAACACTGAGCAAGAGAACAACAAAGAGCGAGTACACGACATGACACTAACAATCACACACAACACAACACTGAAAGGTCCAGGACTATATAGGGGTGGTGATGAGATGAAGAGGTGCAGGTGCGCTGGAGGTGATTAGGGTGCGTTGGGTTTCCACTCCGGTGTTGCCGAGGGGGTGCACTCAGACCGGTGGCTCAGTAGACCAGCGAATCAGAGCGCCGGAGGGGAGCAACGGGAGGAAACGTGACACCCTCCCCCTTCTGAACTGCCTGACACATAGAGGGCACAGCATGATCAGAGGTGAGAGATCACTTGGTCGGTCAACAGGAAGCATTATTAAAAAGATACTTTACATTGAAACACAGATAGAGATGTAGTAGTCCCAGAGTTAATGATCCAAGGTCAGTTTAGCAGAGAGAGAAAGAGTGGAGAGAGGTGGGGTGGATAGAGGGGGAGTGGAGAGAGAGGGAGTGGTGAGAGGGGGAGTGGAGCGAGAAGGAGTGGAGAGAGAGGGAGTGGTGAGAGGGGGAGTGGAGAGAGAGGGAGTGGAGAGAGGGAGTGGAGAGAGAAAGAGTGGAGAGAGGGGGGTGGATAGAGGGGGAGTGGAGAGAGAAGGAGTGGAGAGAGAGGGAGTGGTGAGAGGTGGAGTGGAGAGAGAGGGAGTGGAGAGGGGAAGTAGAGAGAGAGGGAGTGGAGAGAGAGGGAGTGGAGAGAGGGGTAGTGGAGAGAGAGGGAGTGGATAGGGGGAGTAGAGAGAGAGGGGGAGTAGAGAGAGAGGGAGTGGAGAGAGAGGGAGTGGAGAGGGGGAGTAGAGAGAGAGGGAGTGGAGAGGGGGAGTAGAGAGAGAGGGAGTGGAGAGAGAGGGAGTGGAGAGAGGGAGTGGAGAGAGAAGGAGTGGAGAGAGAGGGAGTGGTGAGAGGTGGAGTGGAGAGAGAGGGAGTGGAGAGAGAGGGAGTGGAGAGGGGGAGTAGAGAGAGAGGGAGTGGAGAGAGGGAGTGGAGAGAGAGGGAGTGGAGAGAGGGAGTGGAGAGAGAAGGAGTGGAGAGAGAGAGGGAGTGGTGAGAGGTGGAGTGGAGAGAGCGGGAGTGCAGAGGGGGAGTGCTGCTGCTGACTATCAGGTAGTGAGGAGGCTGTTACTGAGTGAGTGAGTGAGTGAATGAGTGAGTGAGTGGTGGAGAGGGGGAGGGCCGGAGGGGTGTGTGTGCATTGAGAGCACTGGTTAAGATAGTGCTGCAGCTGAGTCCTGTAGGCTATTTAGATTGGTCATTATGGAGACACATACTTCCAACCCTTTTTCCATAAAACATATTAACACGCTAGAAGCGATAACGGCGTCAAAGCATTTGAAAACGACTTTAGGCCACTAGAACTCTTTACATAAATGAGCTCAGAGGTGGTTTAAAGTCGAGCTCTTTGGCATCAACTCAACTTGCCGTGTTTGGAGGAGGAGGAATGCTGCCTATGACCCCAAGAACACCATCCCCACTGTCAAACATGGAGGTGGAAACATTATGCTTTGGGGGTGTTTTTCTGCCAAGGGGACAGGACAACTTCACCGCATCAAAGGGACGATGGATGGGGCCATGTACCGTCAAATCTTGGGTGAGAACCTCCTTCCCTCAGCCAGGGCATTGAAAATGGATCGTGGATGGGTATTCCAGCATGACAATGACCCATTACACACAGCCAAGGCAACAAAGGAGTGGCTCAAGAAGAAGCACATTAAGGTCCTGGAGTGGCCTAGCCAGTCTCCAGACCTTAATCCCATAGAAAATCTGTGGAGGGAGCTGAAGGTTCGAGTTGCCAAACGTCAGCCTCGAAACCTTAATGACTTGGAGAAGATCTGCAAAGAGGAGTGGGACAAAATCCCTCCTGAGATGTGTGCAAACCTGGTAGCCAACTACAAGAAACGTCTGACCTCTGTGATTGCCAACAAGGGTTTTGCCACCAAGTACTAAGTCATGTTTTGCAGAGGGGTCAAATACTTATTTCCCTCATTAAAAATGCAAATCAATTCATAACATTTTTTACATGCGTTTTTCTGGATTTTTTTGTTGTTATTCTGTCTCTCACTGTTCAAATAAACATACCATTAAAATTATAGACTGATCATGTCTTTGTCAGTGGGCAAACGTACAAAACAATCAGGGGATCAAATACTTTTTTCCCTCACTGTATTAGAAAATGGAAGAAGTTCAAGAGGACGGTCAATCACCCTCGGTCTGGGGCTCCATGCAAGATCTCACCTCGTGGGGCATCAATGATCATGAGGAAGGTGAGGGATCAGCCCAGAACTACATGGCAGGACCTGGTCAATGACCTGAAGAGAGCTGGGACCACAGTCTGAAAGAAAACCATTAGTAACACACTACGCCATCATGGATTAAAATCCTGCAGTGCACGCAAGGTCCCCCTGCTCAAGCCAGCACATGTCCAGGCCCGTCTGAAGTTTGCCAATGACCATCTGGATGATCCAGAGGAGGAATGGGAGAAGGTCATGTGGTCTGATGAGACCAAAATCGAGCTTTTTGGTCTAAACTCCACTCGCCATGTTTGGAGGAAGAAAAAGGATGAGTACAACCCCAAGAACACCATCCCAACCGTGAAGCATGGAGGTGGAAACATCATTCTTTGGGGATGCTTTTCTGCAAAGGGGACAGGACGACTGCACCGTATTGAGGGGAGGATGGATGGGGCCATGTATCGCGAGATCTTGGCCAACAACCTCCATCCCTCAGTAAGAGCATTGAAGATGGGTCGTGGCTGGGTCTTCCAGCATGACAACGACCTGAAACACACAGCCAGGGCAACTAAGGAGTGGCTCCGTAAGAAGCATCTCAAGGTCCTGGAGTGGCCTAGCCAGTCTCCAGACCTGACCCCAATAGAACATCTTTGGAGGGAGCTGAAAGTCCGTATTGCCCAGCGACAGCCCCGAAACCTGAAGGATCTGGAGAAGGTCTGTATGGAGGAGTGGGCCAAAATCCCTGCTGCAGTGTGTGCAAACCTGGTCAAGACCTACAGGAAACGTATGATCTCTGTAATTGCAAACAAATGTTTCTGTACCAAATATTAAGTTCTGCTTTTCTGATGTATCAAATACTTATGTCATGCAATAAAATGCAAATTAATTACTTAAAAATCATACAATGTGATTTTCTGGATTTTTGTTTTAGATTCCGTCTCTCACAGTTGAAGTGTACCTATGATAAAAATGACAGACCTCTACATGCTTTGTAAGTAGGAAAACCTGCAAAATCGGCAGTGTATCAAATACTTGTTCTCCCCACTGTACATGTATGGACGAGCAATGACAGAGCGGCATGGACTAAGATACAGTAGAATATTATAGAATACAGTATATACATATTAAATGAGTAATGCAAGATATGTAAAAATTATTAAAATGACTAGTGTTCCATTTCTTAAAGTGGCCAGTGATTTCAATAGGCAGCATCAGCCTCTAATGTGTTAATGATGGCTATTTAACAGTCTGATGGCCTTGAGATAGAAGCTGTTTTTCAGTCTCTCTGTCCCAGCTTTGATGCATCTGTACTGACCTCACCTTCTGGATGATAGCGGGGTGAACAGGCAGTGGCTCTGGTGGTTGATGTCCTTGATGATCTTTTTGGCCTTCCTGTGACATCGGGTGCTGTAGGTGTCCTGGAGGGCAGGTAGGGTCGGCAGACCGCACCACCCTCTGGAGAGCCCTGCGGTTGCGGGTGGTGCAATTGCCGTACCAGGCGGTGATACAGCCCGACAGGATGCTCTCAATTGTGCATCTGTAAAAGTTTGTGAGGGTTTTAGGTGCCAAGACAAATTTCTTCAGCCTCCTGAGGTTGAAGAGACTCTGTTGCGCCTTCTTCACCACACTGTCTGCGTGGGTGGACCATTTCAGTTTGTCAGTGATGTGTACGCCAAGGAACTTGAAGCTTTCCACCTTCTCCACTGTGGTCCTGTCGATGTGGATAGGGGGGTGCACCCTCTGCTGTTACCTGAAGTCCACGATCATCTCCTTTGGTTTGTTGACGTTGAGTGAGAGGTTATTTTCCTGGCACCACACCCCCAGAGCCCTCACCTCCTCCCAGTAGGCTGTCTCGTCATTGTTGGCAATCTAGCCTACTACTGTTGTGTCGTCTGCAAACTTGATGATTGAGTTGGAGGCGTGCTTGGCCACGCAGTCATGGGTGAACATGGAGTACAGGAGGGGCCTGAGCACGCACCCTTGAGGGGTCCTAGTGTTAAGGATCAGCGAAGTGGAGATGTTGTTTCCTACCTTCACCACCTGGGGGCGGCCCGTCAGGAAGTCCATGACCCAGTTGCACAGGGCGGGGTTCAGACCCAGGGCCTCGAGCTTAATGATGAGCTTGGAGGGTACTATGGTGTTGAATGCTGAGCTATAGTCAATGAACAGCATTCTTACATAGGTATTCCTCTTGTCCAGATGGGATAGGGCAGTGTGCAGTGTGATGGCGATTGCATCGTCTGTGGATCTATTTGGGCGGTAAGCAAATTGAAGTGGGTCTAGGGTGACAGGTAAGGTAGAGGTGATATGATCCTTGACTGGTCACTCAAAGCACTTCATGATGACAGAGGTGAGTGCTACGGGGCAATAGTCATTTAGTTCAGTTACTTTTGCTTTCTTGGGTACAGGAACAATGGTGGCCATCTTTAAGCATGTGGGGACAACAGATTGGGATACGGAGAGATTGAACATGTCCGTAAACACTCCAGCCAGCTGGTCTGCGCATGCTCTGAGGACGCGGCTAGGGATGCCTTCTGGGCCGGCAGCCTTGCAGGGGTTAACATGCTTAAATGTCTTACTCACGTCGGCCACGGAGAAGGAGATCCCACAGTCCTTGGTAGTGGGCCGCGTCGGTCTTCCCGGCTCGTCTGTTCTTCCCTCTTTCCCTTTCTGTCTTTTACACTCTTTCTTACACCACTCTACCCACCTCCTCTTTCTTCCTCTGTTTTTATAATTCACACCAGATGTGCATTGAAGTGCAGATGGCATTTTTACTGATAATATAATATAAAATGTCTAACATTTATAATGCATGTATTATGTATTTATAACAGTTGGATAATTAACTTCTTTCAATAAAGCATTTCACGTTCTCTACTGGAATTGGTTCACATTCTCTACTGGTTGAAATGAAGTCTGTCATTTGATGAAATACTACACCTATCCTGTGTCAGTGCAGATTAAGGAAACGAGACGGTGAGTATTTAGATAGGGTGGGACAACCACAGATCACAGTCATAGGAAGTACATTTTTAAACAATAATGTCAGAGCTAGTAAGGGGAAAAGAGTCAAGTGCCAGTGCCAGTTCACAAAAGGGTTATTTCTTTGGAGCTCCTTCCTACATATGGGCTACAGTACACTTAAAACTGTCACATTATGCATGGCCCACTGAGGGCTGTACGTATAGGGCCATATAGGGCTGTATGTATAGGGCTGTATGTATAGGGCTGTATGTATAGGGCCGTATAGGGCTGTATGTATAGGGCCGTATAGGGCTGTATGTATAGGGCTGTATATATAGGGCTGTATGTATAGGGCTGTATGTATAGGGCTGTATGTATAGGGCCCTATAGGGCTGTATGTATATGGCCGTATAGGGCTGTATATATAGGGCCATATAGGGCTGTATATATACAGTGAGGGAAAAAAGTATTTGATCCCCTGCTGATTTTGTACGTTTGCCCACTGACAAAGAAATGATCAGTCTATAATTTTAATGGTAGGTTTATTTGAGCAGTGAGAGACAGAATAGCAACAACAAAATCCAGAAAAACGCATGTCAAAAATGTTATACATTGATTTGCATTTTAATAAGGGAAATAAGTATTTGACCCCCTTTTCAATCAGAAAGATTTCTGGCTCCCAGGTGTCTTTTATACAGGTAACTGAGCTGAGATTAGGAGCACACTCTTAAAGGGAGTGCTCCTAATCTCAGTTTGTTACCTGTATAAAAGACACCTGTCCACAGAAGCAATCAATCAATCAGATTCCAAACTCTCCACCATGGCCATGACCAAAGAGCTCTCCAAGGATGTCAGGGACAAGATTGTAGACCTACACAAGGCTGGAATGGGCTACAAGACCATCGCCAAGCAGCTTGGTGAGAAGGTGACAACAGTTGGTGCGATTATTTGCAAATGGAAGAAACACAAAAGAACTGTCAATCTCCCTCGGCCTGGGGCTCCATGCAAGATCTCACCTTGTGGAGTTGCAATGATCATGAGAACGGTGAGGAATCAGCCCAGAACTACACGGGAGGATCTTGTCAATGATCTCAAGGCAGCTGGGACCATAGTCACCAAGAAAACAATTGGTAACACACTATGCCGTGAAGGACTGAAATCCTGCAGCGCCCGCAAGGTCCCCCTGCTCAAGAAAGCACATATACAGGCCCGTCTGAAGTTTGCCAATGAACATCTGAATGATTCAGAGGAGAACTGGGTGAAAGTGTTGTGGTCAGATGAGACCAAAATGGAACTCTTTGGCATCAACTCAACTCGCCGTGTTTGGAGGAGGAGGAATGCTGCCTATGACCCCAAGAACACCATCCCCACGTCAAACATGGAGGTGGAAACATTATGCTTTGGGGGTGTTTTTCTGCTAAGGGGACAGGACAACTTCACCGCATCAAAGGGACGATGGACGGGGCCATGTACCGTCAAATCTTGGGTGAGAACCTACTTCCCTCAGCCAGGGCATTGAAAATGGGTCGTGGATGGGTATTCCAGCATGACAATGACCCAAAACACACGGCCAAGGCAACAAAGGAGTGGCTCAAGAAGAAGCACATTAAGGTCCTGGAGTAGCCTAGCCAGTCTCCAGACCTTAATCCCATAGAAAATCTGTGGAGGGAGCTGAAGGTTCGAGTTGCCAAACGTCAGCCTCGAAACCTTAATGACTTGGAGAAGATCTGCAATGAGGAGTGGGACAAAATCCCTCCTGAGATGTGTGCAAACCTGGTGGCCAACTACAAGAAACGTCTGACCTCTGTGATTGCCAACAAGGGTTTTGCCACCAAATACTAAGTCATGTTTTGCAGAGGGGTCAAATACTTATTTCCCTCATTAAAATGCAAATCAATTTATAACATTTTTGACATGCGTTTTTCTGGATTTTTTTGTTGTTATTCTGTCTCTCACTGTTCAAATAAACCTACCATTAGAATTATAGACTGATCATTTCTTTGGCAGTGGGCAAACGTACAAAATCAGCAGGGGATCAAATATTTTTTTCCCTCACTGTAGGGCCATATAGGGCTGTATGTATAGGGCCATATAGGGCTGTATATATAGGGCCATATAGGGCTGTATGTATAGGGCCATATAGGGCTGTATGTATAGGGCTGTATGTATATGGCCGTATAGGGCTGTATGTATAGGGCCATATAGGGCTGTATGTATAGGGCTGTATGTATAGGGCCGTATAGGGCTGTATTTATAGGGCTGTATGTATATGGCCGTATAGGGCTGTATGTATATGGCCATATAGGGCTGTATGTATAGGGCTGTATGTATAGGGCCGTATAGGGCTGTATGTATATGGCCATATAGGGCTGTATGTATAGGGCTGTATGTATAGGGCCGTATAGGGCTGTATGTATAGGGCCATATAGGGCTGTATGTATATGGCCATATAGGGCTGTATGTATATGGCCATATAGGGCTGTATGTATAGGGCCGTATAGGGCTGTATGTATAGGGCCATATAGGGCTGTATGTATATGGCCATATAGGGCTGTATGTATAGGGCTGTATGTATAGGGCCGTATAGGGCTGTATGTATAGGGCCATATAGGGCTGTATGTATATGGCCATATAGGGCTGTATGTATATGGCCATATAGGGCTGTATGTATAGGGCCGTATAGGGCTGTATGTATAGGGCCATATAGGGCTGTATGTATATGGCCGTATAGGGCTGTATGTATATGGCCGTATAGGACTGTATGTATAGGGCCATATAGGGCTGTATGTATATGGCCGTACAGGGCTGTATGTATAGGGCCATATAGGGCTGTATGTATAGGGCCGTATAGGGCTGTATGTATATGGCTGTATAGGGCTGAATGTATAGGGCTGTATGTATAGGGCCGTATAGGGCTGTTTGTATAGGGCCGTATGTATAGGGCCGTATAGGGCTGTAGGTAACTGCCTGGGTGTGGTAACTGCCTGTGTGTGGTAACTGCCTGTGACAAAAAATCTGTGTTATCCCAAAATCAAAAGGAGTAAGGCATCTTTCACATGGCACTTTGCAGACATGCCATGACATATCCTGTCAATGATACAGAGTATAACATATTCAGAGTCAACTGACAATTGTGGGAGTTTTCTCCTTAATGCACCCAATGGCAACTAAATAGCTTTTCTCTTGTGATTTAGTATTTTACAAAAAGAAACATCGCAAAGTAGACCATTACTGAAGCATCTCATTCAGCTGTGTAATAATTCAAAGCTGTAACAATACACAGAAAGCTAACACGGCATTGAGTCCTCTGTGAGCAGCAGCAGCATGTCATTTCACCCCTCGCTGACTCATGGATTACTTCAGTTCATTAGCAGGAGCTCTGTCCTAATAATTAGTGTCTGTTGGTGTGGGGCCACGGGGCCCTCAAGAGCTCTGTCATCATAATTAGTATCTGTTTGTGTGGGTCACAAGGATAGCAGGAGCTCTGTCATCATAATTAGTATGTTGGTGAGGGGTCACAAGGCTAGCAGGGTCTGGCCTCTTCCTATATGTTTTTTTAAATCACTATGATTCAAGAGGACCTCTTAATGACCCCTGTGTTGACCATTGTACTGGCAAGGGCTAATCTGGGTGAAACCAATAGCTAATCTGGATGTAGCCAAGAGCTAATCTGGGTGAAGCCAAGAGCTAATCTGGGTGTAGGCAAGAGCTAATCTGGGTGTAGCCAAGAGCTAATCTGGATGTGGCCAAGAGCTAATCTGGGTGAAACCAAGAGCTAATCTGGATGTAGCCAAGAGCTAATCTGGGTGAAGCCAAGAGCTAATCTGGGTGTAGGCAAGAGCTAATCTGGGTGTAGCCAAGAGCTAATCTGGGTGTAGCCAGGGGCTAATCTGGGTGTAGCCAAGAGCTAATCTGGGTGTAGCCAATGGCTAATCTGGGTGTAGCCAAGAGCTAATCTGGGTGTAGCCTAGGGCTAATCTGTGTGTAGCCTAGGGCTAATCTGGGTGTAGCCTAGGGCTAATCTGTGTGTAACCTAGGGCTAATCTGGGTGTAGCCAAGAGCTAATATGGGTGTTGCCAAGAGCAAGAACCAATTTCAACAGCTTTTCTTATTTTCCTCCAGATGTTTTATCGTAACATTTCAAGAGAAGCAACCGTAAATAAAACCAGTACAGAAAGTGATCCCGAGTGCTCTCCTCAGCTGACGCATTAGCTGAGATTGCACCAATTAGACGCTAGTAACAATCACGCCTACCTCATTTGGCGGTCTATTTAAGCTGTCCGGTTCTGCTCCCACTTCCTGCTGCCACTTGCTGCTACTGCTAGTATGTGTTGGCTAATTTTGCTGCATTTACGCTGCTGTTGCTCACTATGCTGCTGTGTTCTGATATAACATTTTATTTGTGAATGCTTGGTAACAGTGTTTGAACCTCTCCCATATCGTTCAATATGCTCTTGTCTTGTGGCATGTCTGGCTGCTGAGGGGATGTCATTGACTGCGAGGATCAATCCACGTCGCTGCTCTTCTGTTGTCAGTCAATAGCAGCAACAACTAGCTAGCTAGGAGATGGTGATTATCACAACGATTTGATAGTATTTGTCTCATGCGGATGCTAATTTGTTTAGTGCAGCAATCAATTTCAGACAGTAGTCTATTATGTGGCGTGAAGTTTACGATACCGCTGCAAGACACAATAGTATCAGCAATACATTTATGGTTAGTCACATTAGCTAGTGTGACTTGCACCGCAGTCACACTTAAAATGATGATACATATTCTGAATTTAGGTATATCATATGGAACCTTATACATTTAGCTAGAAACAGATTAAATTTAGCGTGCAGACTGGTCTGGAATAGTGTGCTTGTATAGCTACTCTTGATGCTTCTGCTCTGAGCTAAACATGTTATTGCAAGCTCACTAGTGCATACTAGTTCATGCATTGGGGTGTTATGTCCTGTATCATCTGCACATAATCGTTGGTATGGTTGCTACTATTGCTATTGGCAAGAGCACACGGTGAAGTCATGGTGAAACAGAGGCAACACTAGCCACCCCTTGCACAGCATCTGCTTGGAGCATCGCAGTACGATGGCAGACATATTAATGTTTATCCAAGTGCAAACAGAACGTTTCCGCAGATCTTTTAAACCATGCTATGAGGCTTTTACATGAACACTAGTTCATATTCAATAGCTATGTGCTACTTTTACAATTTGTGTTTATTGTAATGTATGTATTGGCTGGTGAAATCACATTTTATCGTCTGGTTTATCCCAGATTGCCCCCTTACATGATGAACATGTGTTTCAAAATACAGAAATCATCCCCTGTATGATACATTTTCAGTCATATAATGCTGTGTTTTGCATCATATGATGCAAAATGCATCATTCAGGGATCATTTCTGTATTTTGAAAGTTCCATATCTTGAAAACTTGATTGCTGACAAGCAGAACATTTTTTGGGACTATGTCAACAATGGACTAATGAAACAAATACCAACATATAGTTTTTGAGTGGAGTTTTCCTTTAATTAGTTCTGTCATCTATATTCTTGCTGTAGTGCTCATGAAGCATCAGGTTAGGCATATCTTAGGAGTGTACTATTTTTAGGACAGTAGTAGCCAGTTAAGAGAGTTATCATGCATGCTTCTACATTGTGCAGACATCTTCTACCCTGACACTCATTACTGCAGCTGAGCATGACTCATATCAAAGATATTTTTATTTATTTATTTTTTATTTTTTATTTTTAGTCATTTAGCAGACGCTCTTATCCAGAGCGACTTACAGGAGCAATTAGGGTTAAGTGCCTTGCTCAAGGGCACATCGACAGATTTTTCACCTAGTCGGCTCGGGGATTAGAACCAGCGACCTTTCGGTTACTGGCACAATGCTCTTAACCACTAAGCTACCTGCCGCCCTATGATGATGAAAGATGGCTGCCAGTCCACCCGTTATGGCTTCATTGACTTGAATGGCGGAACCCACTCTAGTCATTTTATTTCCATGCCCAGGACCACCTCACAACAACTACCTGAAACCCCTCACCTTCCAAATCAAATCAAATCAAATTTTATTGGCCACATGCGCCAAAGACAACAGGTGCAGACCTTACAGTGAAATGCTTCCTTACAAGCCCTTAACCAACAATGTAAAGTAAAAAATAGATAAGTAAAAATAACAAGTAACAAATAGTTAAAGAGCAGCAAAATAAAATAACAGTAGGGAGGCTATATACAGGGGGTACCGGTACAGAGTCAATGTGAAATAACAGTAGGGAGGCTATATACAGGGGGTACCGGTACAGAGTCAATGTGAAATAACAGTAGGGAGGCTATATACAGGGGGTACCGGTACAGAGTCAATGGGAAATAACAGTAGGGAGGCTATATACAGGGGGTACCGGTACAGATTCAATGTGAAATAACAGTAGGGTGGCTATATACAGGGGGTACCGGTACAGAGTCAATGTGAAATAACAGTAGGGAGGCTATATACAGGGGGTACCGGTACAGAGTCAATGTGAAATAACAGTAGGGAGGCTATATACAGGGGGTACTGGTACAGAGTCAATGTGAAATAACAGTAGGGAGGCTATATACAGGGGGTACCCATACAGAGTCAATGTGAAATAACAGTAGGGAGGCTATATACAGGGGGTACCCATACAGAGTCAATGTGAAATAACAGTAGGGAGGCTATATACAGGGGGTACCGGTACAGAGTCAATGTGAAATAACAGTAGGGAGGCTATATACAGGGGGTACCGATACAGAGTCAATGTGAAATAACAGTAGGGAGGCTATATACAGGGGGTACCGGTACAGAGTCAATGTGAAATAACAGTAGGGAGGCTATATACAGGGGGTACCGGTACAGAGTCAATGTGTGGGGGCACGGGTTAGTCGAGGTAATTGAGGTAACATGTGCATGTGGTAGAGTTAAAGTGACTATGCATAGATAATAAACAGAGTAGCAGCAGCGTAAAAGGGGGGGTGGGATGTGGGGAAAATGCAAATACTCCGGGTAGCCATGATTAGCTGTTCAGTAGTCTTATGGCTTGGGGGTAGAAGCTGTTAAGAAGCCTTTTGGACCTAGACTTGGCACTCCGGTACCGCTTGCCATGCGGTAGCAGAAAGAACAGTCTATGACTAGAGTGGCTGGAGTCTTTGACCATTTTTAGGGCCTACCTCTGACACCGCCTGGTATAGAGGTCCTGGATGGCAGGAAGCTTGGCCCCAGTGATGTACTGGGCCGTACGCACTACCCTCTGTAGTGCCTTGCGGTCGGAGGCTGAGCAGTTGCCATACCAGGCGGTGATGCAATTAGTCAGGATGCTCTCGGTGGTGCAGCTGTAGAACTTTTGAGGATCTGAGGACCCATGCCAAATCTTTTCAGTCTCCTGAGTGGGAATAGGCTTTGTCGTGCCCTCTTCACAACTGTCTTGTTGTGTTTGGACCATGATAGTTTGTTGGTCATGTGGACACCAAGGAACTTGAAGCTCTCAACCTGTTCCACTACAGCCCCGTCGATGAGAATGGGAGCTTGCTTAGTCCTCTTTTTTTTCTGTAGTCCACAATCATGTCCTTTGTCTTTGTCACGTTGAGGGAGAGGTTGTTGTCCTGCCACCAGACGGCCAGGTCTCTGACCTCCTCCCTATAGGCTGTGTCATCGTTGTCGGTGATCAGGCCTACCACTGTTGTGTCATCGGCAAACTTAATGATGGTGTTGGAGTCGTGCCCGGTCATGGGTGAACAGGGAGTACAGGAGGGGACTGAGCACACACCCATGAGGGGCCCCTGTGTTGAGTATCAGCGTGGCAGATGTGTTGTTACCTACCCTTACCACCTGTGGGCGGCCCGTCAGGAAATCCAGGATCCAGTTACAGAGGGAGGTGTTTAATCCCAGGGTCCTTAGCTTAGTGATGAGCTTGGAGGGCACTATGGTGTTGAACGCTGAGCTGTAGTCAATGAATAGCATTCTCACGTAGGTGTTCCACTTGTCCAGGTGGGAAAGGGCAGTGTGGAGTACAATAGAGATTGCATCATCTGTGGATCTGTTGGGGCGGTATGCAAATTGGAGTGGGTCTAGGGTTTCTGGGATAATGGTGTTGATGTGAGCCATGACCAGCCTTTCAAATCACTTCATGGCTACAGACGTGAGTGCTACGGGTCAGTAGTCATTTAGGCAGGTTATCTTAGTGTTCTTGGGCCCAGGGACTATGGTGGTCTGCTTGAAACATGTTGGTATTACAGATTTATTTTAAGCGTCCGAGTTAGAGCTCAGTGCGGATGTTGCCTGTAATCCATGGCTTCTGGTTGGGGTATGTACTTACGGTCACAGTGGGGATGACATCATCGATGCACTTATTGATGAAGCCAGTGACTGATGTGGTGTACTCCTCAATGCCATCGGAAGAATCCCGGAACATATTCCAGTCTGTGCTAGCAAAACAGTCCTGTATCTTAATATCTGCGTCATCTGAACACTTCCTTATTACCCAAGTTACTGGTGCTTCCTGCTTTAGTTTTTGCTTATAAGCAGGAATCAGGAGGATATAATTATGGTCAGATTTGCCAAATGGAGGGCGAGGGAGAGCTTTGTATGCGTCTCTGTGTGTGGAGTAAAGGTGGTCTAGAGTTTTTTTCCCTCTGATTGCACATTTAACATGCTGGTAGAAATGAGGTAGAACGGATTTAAGTTTCCCTGCATTAAAGTCCTTGGCCACTAGGAGTGCTGCCTCTGGATGAGCGTTTTCCTGTTTGCTTATGGCATTGTACAGCTCACTGAGTGCAATCTTAGTGCCAGCATCAGTTTGTGGTGGTAAATAGACAGCTACAAAAAATATAGAAGAAAACTCTCTTGGTAAATAGTGTGGTCTACAGCTTATCATGAGATACTCTACCCCAGGCGAGCAAAACTTCGAGACTTCCTTAGTATTACATTTCGTGCACCGGCTGTTCTTTACAAATATACACAGACCGCCACCCCTTGTCTTACCGGAGTCAGCCGTTCTATCCTGCCGATGTTGCGTATATCCCGCCAGCTGTATGTTATCCATGTCATTGTTCAGCCACGGCTCGGTGAAACATAAGATATTACAGGTTTTAATGTCCCTTTGGTAGGATATTCTTGATCTTAGGACGTCCATTTTGTTTTCCAATAATTGTACGTTGGCTAATAGGATTGATGGAAGAGGTAGATAACTCGCTCGCTGTCGGATCCTTACAAGGCACCCCAACCTACATCCCTTTCCCTCACCTACATCCCTCTTTCTCATGCGAATGACGGGGATTTGGGCCTGTAGAATATCCTTCGCGTCCGACTCGTTGAAGAAAAAATCTTCATCCAATAAGAGGTGAGTAATCGCTGTCCTGATATCCAGAAGCTCTTTTTGGTCATAAGAGATGGTGGCAAAAACATTATGAAAATTGACAAATAACGCGAAAAAACACACATAATAGCACAATTGGTTAGAGGGCCGTAAAACGGCAGCCATCTCCTCCGGCGCCATTTTATCACTGGACCACCATTGTGCTGGCCCAAATGCTGTGGACCGTTACGTGTGCTGTCCAGCAGTCGAGCAGCGTGATATCTTGTGATACTCGGATGACATCAGTCTAGCGCTAAACATTACTGGGTCTTTCATAATTTAGCATATATTTCTGCTAACCCTAACCATAACCATAACTCCTAACCCTAACCATGACTGCCATTACTGCTAACCCAAACAATAACCCTAATATGTTTTTCCTAAAATTTAAGCATTGCGGCGCAATGACCAATCATGGCTCATTATAGCTTCCAGCCATGTTGGATTGGCTGTTGATACTAGCATTACCTAGCATGTCATGGGCTTGTTAAACGCCCACATGGTGATCAGCTGTTGGCAATCAAGCATTCATCACCCCTAATGGAAACTTTCTGTTAAGAGCTTATTTCAGACACTCTAATATGCAGGCAGTAGTGATATTAGGCTAATTAGATAGTGCAGTTGTTAGTATACTGTATGTTGTTTTAAGCTATGTGAAGGTATGTGATGGCTGAGCTGTGCCGCCCTACTGTCTGCTCTTCTCTGTACGATGTCTTCTGTTTATAACCATGTATACCTTTCCTATTCCAAATTTCAGTCAGGAAAATGCAGCCTTTCTTTATCATGGTAGATAGCAGGGATTCAGTTCATATCGGGTGACAGGACCCTTCCATGCATAGTCTGCTTAGGATCCATCTGTCCGGTGTGTATTCTGCTTAGGATCCATCTGTCCGCTACTCTCATGGCCTACAGAGCAGCAACCAACATGCATATCAAAGAGTAACTCTCCTCTTAGCACGGAACCTCATCACCAGAGCCATACACTGCTTTGTCCTCTCTTTCATGTTGTGCTACCTGCATGCTGAGTACGGGTGGCACCTGGCAAACCTCTGTTCAACATTGATGCTGGCAATAGTGATGCGTGTGTTGACTCATAACCCGCAGTCCCCTTGGTTATATTTTTTTACATTTTAGTCATTTAGCAGACACTCTTATCCAGAGCGACTTACAGTTAATGAGTGCATACATCATTTTTTTTATTTTTATACTGGCCCCCTGTGGGAATCGAACCCACAACCCTGGCGTTGCAAACGCCATGCTCTACCAACTGAGCTACATCCCTGCCGGCCATTCCCTCCCCTACCCTGGACGACGCTGGGCCAATTGTGCGACGCCCCATCGGTCTCCCGGTCGCGGCCGGCTACGACAGAGCCTGGATTCGAACCAGGATCTCTAGTGGCACAGCTAGCACTGTGGGTGGGTGGGTGGGTGGCGGCGGGTTGTATTAAGAGAAACCAGGGACGGCCTGTTCAATAGGGCGATATGGGCGACGCACTGCCAAACGGGAAAAGGAAGGGATTTTTTTTCTAATCAATTATATCACGGCAACAGTAGTTATCAGTGTTGTAATCTGATCTGACTGCCACTAAATGTCAAATCAGGCTAAAGTCGTGCTTCAAATGGCCCCGCCCGTTTTTGGGCGATTTCAGTCAGGTTGAAAATCGCCCAGAAGTCTCTCATAGCCTGTCATGTAAAATCTATTTTTTTCAAATTTCAAAGCTTTCAATACATTCTCTATGGGTGTCTGTGGGCTTGCACTTACGCGCTTTCGTCATACGTGACGTAACCATGAACGTAACTAAGCAAATAGCGGCTAGCAGCGTCTCTGTTGCGACCTGCAGTGTGGCGTTATTTTATGTTTTTAATTTGTACACTTAGTGGCGTTATTTTATGTTTTTAATTTGTACACTTAGTTTACAAACATTCTGCCAACCATGGATTTCCAGTGGTGGGTTTTGGACTGATCTTGTTGATCGTGTACATACCCGCTACGAACGGACTAAATAATGAAAACGTTGCTGGCAGCGGAATCCAATACAGCTGGGAGACTTGGCTGGATGACAGAGTCCCGGACAGAGAAGTGGAGCCGGCCGGCTTCACCCTGGTCGGAGCGGACCTCGATCTGACAGTCACAGGGAAAATCGATCCTGGTAAGAGAGCGACTCTGTACCCCGAGCCCCGACATTGAACTGCTTTCTGTGTCACTGCGACCTTACTATCTGCCCCGTGAGTTCCCCCAATTGTTTGTTACCGTTGTGTACTGTTGATAATCACAAGTTTACTGGAGAACTGAGACCAAGTAGAGACTTTGGACAGGGTGGATATGGTATAATAAAGGCAGTTTATTCAGAGGTAAAGATATCTGGAATCGCGTGCACGGACTCGTTCGTCAAACTCTTAGGGAGCTATCTGAAGAGAGCCCCCGAAAACATTGTGTGCTGACATTTTATACAATAAATGATGTAGGTTGAATCTAGTAGTTCTGATCTTCTGATTGGTCCTGATGAGTTGGGCGAGGTCCCCTCCACTGTTGCATTGGCTCTGAGTCGGGTTCTCTGTCTTCAAATGTTCAGCCTAAAGAGAGGGGATTTTTGTGTGTGTGTGTGTGTGTGTTTAACAGTGATGATATGTGTGTGTGTGTGTGTTTAACAGTGATGATGTGTGTGTGTGTGTGTGTTATCAGTGATGATGTGTGTGTGTGTGTGTGTGTGTGTCCTCAGAGCAAGAACTCGTGAGTTGGAAGAACTGAGAGACCTATGGCGTGGGTGTTGTCCTTGGCCACCTGCTGACAAGGCTGACAAGATAGGACTCTTTTTGTCCATTGTTATAGGATAGGAACAGCATTGATTGAAAACAAACGCCCAACACAAAATGGGTCATGCACAAGATTTTAGTCAGACCAAGCTATAACATTATATATTTACTACGACAGTACATTCAACCAAAAGCTAATATAACAAAGGCATCAGAGATTATTTATAATCTGTCACAGAAACTGGAATCCATCTCCCCAGATCAGTCAATAAATGCTTCTGGTATTGACTTATATGCTGCCCCTGTCTTCATGTTGTTGCTGGACATATCTTTTTTAAAATGTGTGTAGGTCACCTAAATCATCAGAAAAATTGCCCCTCCTGAGAATTTTTTCAGGAGCCGCCACTGAGAGAAACAATACCTAAAAAAATCCATTGATGTATAGTTATTGTGGTTATCCTTTCATCATTTTAGGCTATCTGGTATTAGTGCATAAGCCTAAACTTTAGGGCTTAACTCATAGGCGCACCAAATTGCCTACACAGCCAATCGCCAAATAACGCTTTTTGAGAAGGGCAGAAGAAGTTAACATCAATCCAAGGAGGCAAAAAGGACATTGTCGAAGTTTAATTCAATAAGACGAAAGCTGCTAAAGGATAGTTTAAAATATAAAGAAGGGAGGGACAGAAAAGTTTTGAAAATATTTGTTGAAGTGGTAAAAGAGGATGATAGTTATGATGTGAGGCGCTATACAAGTTAGACAGTCACAAGAAGGGACTTCAAATAGGCCTATGGCATGTCAAGGGAACTGTAGCCTACTGTTTAGATGGGTTAAATGGAAACTGATATCTGGACATTGACTAACCAGAATAACCTACTGTTTTTTGGCAAACTCCAAAGTCCTCTGATAATACTACTTCTGTGTGAATCAACATCCCTGTGTTTTGAGAGAAATGTCTGAGTTTTTCATGGTTTGAGCAAGAAAACTGATTTGATCAATTAAAAGAAGTGCTGTCCATACAGTGCTTTCGAAAAGTATTCAGACCCTTCCACATTTTGTTACGTTACAGCTTTATTCTAAAATTGATTAAATTGTTTTTTCCCTCATCAATCTACACACAATACCCTATAATGACAAAGCAAAAACAGGTTTGTATATATTTTGGCAAATGTATAAAATAAAATAAACTGAAATATGACATTTACATTATTATTCAGACCCTTTACTCAGTACTTTGTTGAAGCAAATTTGGCAGCGATTACAGCCTCGAGTCTTCTTGGGTATTACGCTACCAACTTGGACACCTGTATTTGGGGAGTTTCTCCCATTCTTCTCTGCAGATCCTCTAAAGCTCTGTCAGGTTGGATGGGGAGCGTGGCTGCACAGCTATTTTCAGGTCTCTCCAGAGATATTCGATCGGGTTCAAGTCCGGGCTCTGGCTGGGCCACTCAAGCATATTCAGAGACTTGTCCCGAAACCACTCCTGTATTGTCTTGGCTGTGTGCTTAGGGTCGTTGTTCTGTTGGAAGGTGAACCTTCGCCCCAGTCTGCGGTCCTGAGCGCTCTGGAGCAGGTTTTTATCAAGGATCTCTCTGTACTTTGCTCCGTTCATCTTTCCTTCGATCCTGACTAGTCTCCCAGTTCCTGCCGCTGAAAAACATCTCCACAGCATGATGCTGCCACCACCATGCTTCACCGTACGTGACGCTTGGCATTCAGGCCAAAGAGTTCAATCTTGGTTTCATCAGACCAGAGAATCTTGTTTTTCATGGTGTGTCCTTTAGGTGCCTTTTGGCAAACTCCAAGCGGAGTGGCTTCCGTCTGGCCACTCTACCATGAAGACCTGATTGGTGGAGTGCTGCAGAGATGGTTGTCCTTCTGGGAGGTTCTCCCATCTCAACAGAAGGAACTCTGGAGCTATGTCAGAGTGACCATCGGGTTCTTGGTCACCTCCCTGACCAAGGCCCTTCTCCCCCGATTGCTCAGTTTGGCCGGGCGGCCAGCTCTAGGAGGAGTCTTGGTGGTTCCAAACATCTTCCATTAAAAAATGATGGAGGCCAGTGTGTTCTTGGGGACCTTCAATGCTGCAGACATTTTTTTGTACCCTTCCCCAGATCTGTGCCTCGACACAATCCTGTCTCGGATCTCTACGGACAATTCCTTCGACCTCACGGCTTGGTTTTTGCTCTGAAATGCACTTTGGGACCTTATGTAGACAGGTGTGTGCCTTTCCAAATCATGCCCAATCAATTGAAATGACCACAGGTGGACTCCAGTCAAGTTGTCGAAACATCTCAAGGATGATCAATGGAAGAGGATGCACCTGAGCTTTTAATACATTTGCAAAAAATGTCTAAAAACCTGTTTTCACTTTGTCATTATGGGGTATTTTAAAATAAGACTGTAACGTAACAAAATGTTAAAAAAGTTAAGGGGTCTGAATACTTTCCGAATGCACTGTATATGAAGGGCCTACATGTATCAACTTTCACAGTGAATGCTTTTGTTTATACACTACATTGCCAAAAGTATATGGACACCCCTTCAAATTAGTGGATTCGGCTATTACAGCCATACCCGTTGCTGACAGGTGTATAAAATTGAGCACACAGCCATGCAATCTCCATAGACAAACATTGGCAGTAGAATGGCCCGTGCTGAAGAGCTCAGTGACTTTGAACATGGCACTGTCATAGGATGCCACCTTTCCAAGCAGTCAGTTCGTCTAATTTCTGCCCTTCTAGAGTTGCCCCGTTCAACTGTAAGTGCTGATACTGTGAGGTGGAAACGTCTAGGAGCAACAACGGCTCAGCCACGAAGTGATAGGCCACACAAACTCACAGAACGGTACCGCCAAGTGCTGAAGTGTGTAGCGCGTAAAAATAATCTGTTCACGGTTGCAATACTCAATACCGAGTTCCAAACAGCCCCTGGAAGCAACGTCAGCACAATAACTGTTTGTCGGGAGCTTCATGAAATGGGTTTCCATGGCCGAGCAGCCGCACACAAGCCTAAGATCACCATGTGCAAAGCGTTCTCTTGAGTGATGAATCACACTTCACCATCTGGCAGTCCGACGGACGAAACTGGGTTTGGTGGATGCCAGGAGAACACTACCTGCCCAAATGCATAGTGCCAACTGTAAAGTTTGGCGGAGGAAAAATGGTCTGGGGCTGTTTTTCATGGTTCGGGCTAGGCCACTTAGTTCCAGTGAAGGGAAATTGTAACGCTACATCCTACAATGACAATCTAGATGATTCTGTGCTTCCAACTTTGTGGCAACAGTTTGGGGAAGGCCCTTTCCTGTTTCAGCATGACAATACCCGCGTGCACAAAGTGAGGTCCATACAGAAAGGGTGTGTCGAGATCGGTGTGGAAGAACTTGACTGGCCTGCACAGAGCCCTGACCTCAATGCCATCGTACGCCTTTGGGATGAATTGTAACGCTGACTGCAAGCCAGGCCTAATCGCCCAACATCAGTGCCCGACCTCACTAATGCTCTTGTGGCTGAATGGAAGCAAATCCCCTGCAGCAATGTTCCAACATCTAGTAGAAAGCCTTCCCAGAAGAGTGGAGGCTGTCATAGCAGCAAAGCGGGACCAACTCCATATTAATGTCCATGATTTTGGACGAGTAGGTGTCCACATATTTTGTGTCATGTAGTGTACGTTTTGTGCAAATGAATTGAACATCGGCAAATGCGTCATGAAAAAAAATATTGTGCCTATTTAATGCAACCCTTGCTGTTAATAGATTGCAAAGCCGCACACAACTGAGCTAAACGTTTGGAGCAAGTTCACTTGTATGTGTGATATTAATAGAGAAGTATGAAAAATGTATGCCCTCACTAACTGTAAGTCGCTCTGGATAAGAGCGTCTGCTAAATGACAAAAACGTAATGTAAAATGTATAGTTTCTGGGTGATTTAAATATTGACTGGCTTTTATCAGGCTGCCCACTCAAGAGAAAGCTTCAAACTGTAACCAGTGCCTGCAACCTGGTTCAGGTTATCAGTCAACCTACCAGGGTAGTTACAAACAGTACAGGAATTATCTTTACTAATGCTGCAGAGATTTGTTTGAAAGCAGTATCCAAATCCATTGGATGTAGTTTTCACAATATAGTAGCCGTATCTAGGAAAACCAAAGTTCCAAAGGCTGGGCCTAATATTGTGTATAAGAGATCATACAAGAAGTTTGTAATGATTCCTTTGTTGTTGATGTAAAGAATATATGTTGGTCCGTGATGTGTAATGAGGAGCAAACAGACACTGCACTTGACACATTTATGAAATTGCTTATCTCAGTTACTAATAAGCTTGCACCCATTCAGAAAATAACTGTAAAAAATGTTAAATCCCCGTGGATTGATGAGGAATTGAAAGGAAAGGCAAATAACTCTCTGGCTACACAACCGATTGGTAAACGTATTGCAAATTGAGAAATCATGTGACTAAACTGAATAAAAAGAAGAAGAAACAACACTATGAAACAAGGATAAATGACACAAAGAATGATAGTAAAAAGCTTTGGAGCACCTTAAATTAAATGTTGGGAAAAAGTCAAACTCAGCTCCATCATTCATTGAATCAGATGGCTCATTCATCATAAAACCAACTGATATTGCAAACTACTTTAATATTTTTTTCATTTGCAAAATTAGCAAACTTAAGCATGACACAACAGCAACAACTGCTGATACTACACACATCCAAGTATATCTGACCAAATTATGAAAGACAAGCATTGTAATTTTGAATTCCGTAAAGTGAGTGGGGAAGAGGTAAAACAATTATTGTTGTCTATTAACAACGGCAAGCCACCGGGGTCTGACAACTTGGATGGAAAATTACTGAGGATAATAGTGGACGATATTGCCACTCCTATTTGCCATATTTTCAATGTAAGCCTACTAGAATGTATGTGCCCCAAGGTTTGGAGGTAAGCAAAAGTAATTCCGCTACCTAAGAATAGTAAAGCCCCCTTTTACTGTCTCAAATAGCCGACCAATTAGCCTGTTACCAACCCTTAGTAAACTATTGGGAAAAATGGTGTTTGACCAGATACAATGCTATTTTACTGTAAACAAATTGACAACAAACTTTCAGCACGCTTATAGAGAAGGACATTCAACAAGCACAGCACTTACACAAATGACTGATGATTGGCTGAGAGAAATTGATGATAAATGGTTTGTGGGGGCTGTTTTGTTAGACTTCAGTGCGGCTTTTGACATTATCGATCATAGTCTGCTGCTGGAAAAACGTATGTGTTATGGCTTTACACCCCCTGCTATAATGTGGATAAAGAGTTACTTGTCTAACAGAACACAGAGGGTGTTCTTTAATGGAAGCCTCTCAAACTTAATCCAGGTAGAATCAGGAATTCCCAATGGCAGCTGTTTAGGCCCCTTACTTTTTAAAATCTTTACTAACGTCATGCCACTGGCTTTGAGTAAAGCCAGTGTGTCTATGTATGCGGATGACTCAACACTATACACATCAGCTACTGCAGCAACTGAAATAACTGCAACACTTAATAAATAGTTGCAGTTAGTTTCCGAAAAGGTGGCAAGGAATAATTTAGTCCTAAATATTTCAAAAACTAAAAGCATTGTATTTGGGTCACTAAACCCTAAACCTCAACTACATCTCGTAATGAATAATGTGGACATTTAGCAAGTTGAGGTGACTAAACTGCTTGGAGTAACCATTGATTGTAAACTGTCATGGTCAAAGCATGTATGTCCATAATTAAGCGCTGTACTTCCTTCTAAACAACACAATGTATGTCCATAATTAAGCGCTGTTCTTCCTTCTTAACAACACTATCAACAAGGCAGGTCCTACAGGCCCTAGTTTTGTCGCATTTAGACTACTGTTCAGTAGTGTGGTCAGGTGCCACAAAGAGGGACTTGGGAAAATTACAGTTGGCTCAGAACAGGGCAGCACGGCTGGCCCTTAAAAGGTACACGGAGAGCTAACATTAATGACATGCATGTTAGTCTCTCCTGGCTTGAATGTACCGAGCTGTCTGTTTGGAATGCTGGCACACAGCTCGGACACCCATGCATACCCCACGAGACATGCCACCGGAGGTCTCTTCACAGTCCCCAAGTCCAGAACAGACTACGGGAAACACACTGTACTACATAGAGCCATGACTACATGGAACTCTATTCCACATCATGTAACTCAGTCAAGCAGTAAAATCAGATTTAAAAAACAGATAAAACTACACTTTATGGAACAGTGCGGACTGTGAAGAGAGACTCACACACACACACACACACACACTCAGGCACACACACAGCATTCGCAAACAATTGCTAACACACGCACTCTACACACACACATTTTAATATTGTTATTTTGCTGTATTATTGATTTTGTATTGTAAATATGTTATGGTAGAGTAGTGTGTAATAAGGTGTTGTGTTATGTATTGTTTTATTGTATGTAAATTGTGGTTGGACCACAGGAAGAGTATCTGCTGCCTTGGCAGCCGCTAATGGGGATCCGTAATAAATACAAATACTTTGTCATTCACAGCCAAAAAAACGCATATCAAGTGCAAGTTAACTACTTAGCTCACATCTGAAGGCTGGGAGGCATTTAGGACTTAAAAATCACTAAAATATCCTAATGATTATGATCACACTTCCCCAATTCAAAATATTATGGTGACACTATACCAAAGATGGTTTGTTATGGTTTAGAAACTTGGGAACCAAGATTAAGTTATCAGTGTAGCCTGTTATCGCTTGGACTTGTTGAAATATCTCCAGGCTTCTGTCATAATTGTATATATACAGTGGGGAGGACAAGTATTTGAACACTGCCGATTTTGCAGGTTTTCCTACTTACAAAGCATGTAGAGGTCTGTCATTTTTATCATAGGTACACTTCAACTGTGAGAGACGGAATCTAAAACAAAAATCCAGAAAATCACATTGTATGATTTTTAAGTAATTAATTTGCATTTTATTGCATGACATAAGTATTTGATACATCAGAAAAGCAGAACTTAATATTTGGTACAGAAACATTTGTTTGCAATTACAGAGATCATACGTTTCCTGTAGGTCTTGACCAGGTTTGCACACACTGCAGCAGGGATTTTTGGCCCACTCCTCCATACAGACCTTCTCCAGATCCTTCAGGTTTCAGGGCTGTCGCTGGGCAATACGGACTTTCAGCTCCCTCCAAAGATTTTCTATTGGGTTCAGGTCTGGAGACTGGCTAGGCCACTCCAGGACCTTGAGATGCTTCTTATGGAGCCACTCCTTAGTTGCCCTGGCTGTGTGTTTCGGGTTGTTGTCATGCTGGAAGACCCAGCCACAACCCGTCTTCAATGATCTTACTGAGGGAAGGAGGTTGTTGGCCAAGATCTCACGATACATGGCCCCATCCATCCTCCCCTCAATACGGTGCAGTCGTCCTGTCCCCTTTGCAGAAAAGCATCCCCAAAGAATGATGTTTCCACCTCCATGCTTCACGGTTGGGATGGTGTTCTTGGGGTTGTACTCATCCTTCTTCTTCCTCCAAACACGGCGAGTGGAGTTTAGACCAAAAAGCTTTATTTTTGTCTCATCAGACCACATGACCTTCTCCCATTCCTCCTCTGGATCATCCAGTTGGTCATTGGCAAACTTCAGACGGGCCTGGACATGCGCTGGCTTGAGCAGGGGGACCTTGCGTGCGCTGCAGGATTTTAATCCATGACGGCGTAGTGTGTTACTGATGTTTTTTTTTGAGACTGTGGTCCCAGCTCTCTTCAGGTCATTGACCAGGTCCTGCAGTGTAGTTCTGGGCTGATCCCTCACCTTCCTCATGATCATTGATGCCCCACGAGGTGAGATCTTGCATGGAGCCCCAAGCCGAGGGTGATTGAACGTCATCTTGAACTTCTTCCATTTTCTAATAATTGCGCCAACAGTTGTTGCCTTCTCACCAAGCTTCTCCCAGCCTTGTGCAGGTCTACAATTTTATCCCTGATGTCCTTACACAGCTCTCTGGTCTTGGCCATTGTGGAGAGGTTGTAGTCTGTTTTGATTGAGTGTGTGGACAGGTGTCTTTTATACAGGTACAAGTTCAAACAGGTGCAGTTAAAGAAAACTTAACAGGTCTGTGAGATCCGGAATTCTTACTGGTTGGTAGGTGATCAAATACGTATGTCATGCAATAAAATGGAAATTAATTACTTAAAAATCATACAATGTGATTTTCTGGATTTTTGTTTTAGATTCCGTCTCTCACAGTTGAAGTGTACCTATGATAAAAATTACAGACCTCTACATGCTTTGTAAGTAGGAAAAGCTGCAAAATTGGTAGTGTATCAAATACTTGTTCCCCCACTGTGTATATATATATATATATATATATATATATATATATATATATATATATATATATATATATATATATATATATATACTACCAGTCAAGTTTGGACACACCTACTCATTCAAGGGTTTTTCTTTATTTTTACTATTTTCTACATAGTAGAATAATAGTGAAGACATCAAAACTATGAAATAACACATATGGAATCATGTAGTAGCCAAAAAAGTGTTGAACAAATAAAAATATATTTTATTTTTGAGATTCTTTAAATAGCCACCATTTGCCTTGATGACAGCTTTGCACACTATTGGCATTATTTCAACCAGCTTCATTAGGTAGCCCAAATAAATGCTTCACAGAGTTCAAGAAACAGACACATCTCAACATCAACTGTTCAGAGGGGACTGTGTGAATCAGGCCTACATGGTCGAATTGCTGCAAAGAAACCACTACTATAGGACACCAATAATAAGAAGAGACCTGCTTGGGCCAAGAAACCCGAGCAATGGACAATAGACCGTTGGAAATTTGTCCTTTGATCTGGAGTCCATATCGGAGATTTTTGGTTCAAACCGCCGTGTTTTTGTGAGACGCGGTGTGGGTGAACGGATGATCTCTGCATGTGTAGTTCCCACCTTAAAGCATGGAGGAGGAGGTGTTATGGTGTGGGGGTGCTTTGCTTGTGACACTGTCTGTAATGTATTTAGAATTCACAGCATTCTGCAGCGATACGCCATCCCATCTGGTTTGGGCTTAATGGGACTATCATTTGTTTTTCAACAGGACAATGACCCAACATACATCCAGGCTGTGTAATGGCTATTTTACCAAGAAGGAGAGTGATGGAGTGCTGCATCAGATGACCTGGCCTCCACAATCCCCCGACTTCAACCCAATTGTGATGGTTTGGGATGAGTTGGACGGCAGAGTGAAGGAAAAGCAGCCAACAAGTGCTCAGCATACGTGGGATCTCCTTCAAGACTGTTGGAAAAACATTCCAGGTGAAGCTGGTTGAGAGAATGCCAATAGTGTGCAAAGCTGTCATCAAGGCAAAGGGTGGCTATTTGAAGAATCTCAAATATAAAATATATTTTGATTTGTTTAACACTTTTTTTGGTTAATACATGATTCCATATGTGTTGTTTCGTAGTTTTGATGTCTTCACTATTATTCTACAATGTAGAAAATAGTAAAAAAATAAAGAAAAACCCTTTATGAGTAGGTGTTCTAAAACTTTTGACCGGTAGTGTATGTGTTATGGCTTTTCAACCTCTGCCATAAAGAGGATTCAGAGCTATCTATCTAATATAACTCTCTAATGGAAGCTTCTCTAGTGTCAAACATTTAAAGTGTGGTGTACTGCAGGGCAGCTCTCTAGAGCCTCTACTCTTTTCTGTTTTTACCACTGACCTGCCACTGGCATTAAACAAAGCATGTGTGTCCATGTATTCTGATGATTCAACCGTATACGCATCAGCAACCACAGCTAATGAGGTCACTGCAACCCTTAACAAAGAGTTGGCAGTCTGTTTTGAAATGAGTCGCCAGTAATAAACTGGTCCTGAACATCTCTAAAACTAAGAGCATTGTATTTGGTACAAATCATTCCCTAAATTCTAGACCTCAGCTGATAATTAATGGTGTGGCTGTTGAACAAGTTGAAGACACTAAATTACTTGGTGTTACCTTAGATTATAAACTGTCATGGTCAAAACATTTATATTCAATGGTTGTAAAGATGGGGAGAGGTCTGTCCATAATAAAGAGATGTTATGCTTTTTTGACACCACGCTCCACAAAGCATCTCCTGCAGGCTCTAGTTTTATCTGATCTTGATTGAAAGACATAGTTAAGCTGCAGCTGGCCCAGAACAGAGCCGCACGTCTTGCTCTTCATTGTAATCAGAGGGATAATATGAATACTATGCATGCCAGTCTCTCTTGGCTAAGAGTTGAGGGAAGACTGACTGTGTCTCATCTCATTTTTATAAGAAACAGTAAAAAGTGTTGGAAATTCCAAGTAGTTTGCATAGTCAACTTACACACAGCACTGACACACACACTTACCCCACCAGACATGCCACCAGTGGTTTTTTCACAGTCCCCAGGTCCAGAACAAATTCAAGAAAATGTACAGTATTATACAGAGCCATGAGTGCATGGAACTCCCTTCCATCTCATATAGCGCAATTGAGCAGCAAACCTGATAAAAAGAAATAAAAATTAAAGCAACACCTCATGGCAAAACGCCTCTACCCCATGTGACTTACTTGTTGTGTGTATGTACTGACATTAATGTGTAACTGATAGATGCCCACACACACTACATGTTAATGTTTTTAAATGTATGTAAATTGTAAAGTATTGTCTGTAATGTATATTTATATATTTCTAAATTCCATTCTTTTACTTTCAGATTTGTGTGTATTGTTGTTGTAATGAATACTCAGGGAGAAAAAGGTGTAGGCAAACAGGCAGATGAATCAAAAACTAGGACTGACGGGTATAACTGGTTCTCATAACCGAGCCAGGAAAAGGCTTAGTAGAGACAAAACGAACAATACCTCACAAGGCACAAACAGAATGAACTGAACTAAATAAGGAGCTGATGAGACCAGGTGAGTAACTAACACAGGTGAAATCAATGAACAAAAATGAAAGACAGGGCTACGTTCAAGAACACAAAGAAACAGGGCTACGTTCAAGAACACAAAGAAACAGGGCTACGTTCAAGAACACAAAGAAACAGGGCTACGTTCAAGAACACAAGGTGAACTAAGAAAATAAATACAGAACCTTACAGTTGTGAATTGGAGCTAGGAACACAAGCATTTTGCTACACCCACAATAACATCTGCTAAATATGTGTGTCACCAATAAAATTTGATTTGATTTTGATTTATTTTTCGTTATGTGTCGGACCCAAGTAAGACTAGCTGTCGCCATTGGCGTCGGCTAATGGGGATCCTAATCAATCAAAGTACATTGCATATTGCTGCAGGTGGTTGGCTGGTTGGCTGGGTCATATTGGTTAAGGTTGCTTGTTAAAAAATGTGATATTTTTAGGTAGACCCACCAGATGATTACTCATTTAGTTTCAGCGAGAGCACCCGACGGTGCGTCTCCAGGCATCGCCCCTACGACCCTCTACAGATCCATTGAGAGCATTCTGTCGGGCTGTATCACTGCCTGGTACTACAACTGCACCGCCCGCAACTGCAGGGCTCTCCAGAGGGTGGTGCGTTCAGCCCAATGCATCATCGAGGGCACACTGCCTGCCCTACAGCACCCGGTGTCACAGGAAGAACAAGAAGATCATCAAGGACATCAACCACCCAGGCCATGGTCTCTTCACTCCTTTACCATCTTGAAGATGGAGAGAGTACAGGTGCATCAAAGCTGGGAACGAGAGACTGATAAACAGCTTCTATCTCCAGGCAATCAGACTGCTAAACAGTCATCACTATCCGGCCGGAGCCCAGTACCCTGTCCTGAACTTTAGTAACTGTTACTAGCCAGATTCTACCCGGTACTCTACCCTGCACCTTAGAGACTGCTGCCCTATGTACATAGTCATTGAACACTGGTAACTTTAATAATGCTCACATACATAGATATATACTGAACAAAAATATAGACATCACATGTAAAGTGTTGGTCCTATGTTTCATGAGCTGAAATAAAAGATCCCGGAAATTCTCCATACACACAAAAAGCTATTTTCTCTCAAGTTTTGTGCACACATTTGTTTACATCCCTGTTAGTGAGCATTTCTCCTTTGCCAAGATAATCCATCCACGTGACAGGTGTGGCATATCAAGAAGCTGATTAAACAGCATGATCATTACACAGGTGCACCTCGTGCTGTGGACAATAAAAGGCCACTCTAAAATGTGAAGTTTTGTCACACAACACAATGCCACAGATGTCTCAGGTTTTGAGGGAGCGTGCACTTGGCATGCTGACTGCACGAATGTCCACCAGAGCTGTTGCCAGAGAATTGAATGTTCATTTCTCTACCATAAGCCGCCTCCAACGTTGTTTTAGAGAATTTGGCAGTACGTACAACCGGCCTAACAACCACAGACCATGTGTAACCACGCCAGCCCAGGACCTCCACATCTGACTTCTTCACCTGCGGGATTGTCTGAGACCAGCCACCCGGAAAGCTGATGAAACTGAGGAGTATTTCTGTCTGTAATAAAGCCAGTTGTGCGAAAAAAATGTCATTCTGATTGGCTGGACTAGGCTCCCCAGTGAGTGGCCCACCCATGGCTGCGCCCCTGCCCAGTCATGTGAAATCCATAGATTAAGGCTTAATTAATACATTTTATTGACTGATTTCTTGATATGAACTGTAACTCAGTAAAATCATTGAAATTGTTGTGTAAATATTTTTGTTCAGTATATTTATATTCCGGACTCTAGTCCGGAAGCTAATTTCCTGCAATTCTATCCATTTTGCCATGGGGTTTTGTACTGTCTATTTAAATTCTGTATTCTCGACATATCACGTTCTAATATATGTACTGCTGTACATGTCATTATAGTTACACTGTTATACACATCGCATATTGATTTATATTCTGGATTCTTGACATATTTCACTCTAATATATCTACTGCTGTACATTTCATTCTTAGTATATCTTGGATTCGTTCCGACATTTGTTGATCAATTGTTTTATATATACATTTTTGATTGTGTACTTGTTTGACATTTTACTGCACTGTTAGGAGCTAGTAACACAAGCATTTCGCTGCACCCGCTATAACATCTGCCAAACTGTGTACGCGACCAATAAATGTTAAACATATTTCCACATGGTGTTTCCTTTCTTAAATAAAGCCAGTACAGAAAGGGAACCCAAGTGCTCTCCTCAGCTGACGCATGAGCTGATATTGCACCAATTAGATGCTAGTAACAATCATGCCTACTTTATTTGGCGGTTTATTTAAGTTGTCTGGTTCTGCTCGCATATCCTGCTGCCGCTTGCTGCTACTGCTAGTATGCGTTAGCTTTTTTTGCTCCCACCACCACCCCAGCCTCCACCTGGGTTCTGTTTTCCTGCTGGGGGATTGGTATAGCTTACAGTGCTCACTGCTTGCGGAGTCTATATTGCCAATACTATATACTATATAGCCCCATCCCCTAGCCCCATCCCTTCCCCTATCCATCCCCTAACCCCATCCCTTCCCCTATCCATCCCCTAACCCCCCATCCATCCCCTAACCATCCCCTAACCCCATCCCTTCCCATCCCCTAACCACCATCCCCTAACCCCAACCCCTAGCCCCATCCCCTAACCCCATCCATCCCTTAACCATCCCCTAAACCCCATCCATCCCCTAACCATCCCCTAACCCCCATCCTCCACCCTCATTCCCTTCCTCTTTCTATGTATATCTTCATAGAATATGAATAGAGAGCTTGCCTCGGAGGGATGAAGTCATTAGAATGCATGTGGAAGCAGGGACCTTGTCTCCTGGTGACATGAACACAGCTGTTAGAGCAGTGGTCTTGTTGCCTCCCACAATGTGTCAATGTTACTTTGCTAAGGGTCAGGTTTCCGAGACTGTTAGGGCAATGGAACAGATGGATGTGGTCAGCAGAATTGTCACATGGAATCTGGAATCTGTCACTGTTCTGAACCCCCTAACAAGACAGCGTGGAACTGGGACCTCTAACAATTTGGGACAGGTGTATTGAACACCCACCTGGTAACGAGGGTCAGATTTAATGCTGCAATCTGGGATCTGGGAATCTGTTCAATGGTCAATTCTTTCAATTTCAATGATTGATATTTACCAATAATTCTTGAAGATTATCACTTATACACTACCGGTCAAAAGTTTTAGAACACCTACTCATTACAGGGTTTTTCTTTATTTTTACTATTTTCGACATTGTAGAACAATAATGAAGACATCAAAACTATGAAATAACACATATGGAATCATGTAGTAACCAAAAAAGTGTTAAACAAATCAAAATATATTTTAGATTTGAAAATCTTCAAATAGCCACCCTTTGCCTTGATGACAGCTTTGCACACTCTTGGCATTCTTTCAACTAGCTTCACCTGGAATGCTTTTCCAACAGTCTTGAAGGAGTTCCCATATTTTTTTTCTCTCACTCGTCTACACACAATACCCCATAATGACAAAGTGAAAACAGGCATTAAGTCATTTTAGCAAATGTATTGAAAATGAAATACAGACATTTCTAATTTACGTTAGTATTCACACCCCTGAGTCAATACATGTTGGAAGCAGTGACTGGGTGTATTGATATGCCGTCCAAAGTGTAATTAATAACTTCACCATGCTCAAAGGGATTTTCAAAGTCTGCTTTTTTTCCTTCTTTTTTTTACCCATCTACCAATAGGTGCTCTTTTTTACATGTACATTTACATTGAAGTCGTGGCATTGGAAAACCTCCCTGGTCTTTGTGGTTGAATCTGTGTTTGAAATTCACTGCTCGACTGAGGGACCTTACAGATAATTGTATGTGTGGGGTACAGAGATGAGGGGGTCATTCAAAAATCATGTTAAACACTATTATTGCACGCAGAGTGAGTCCATGCAACTTATTATGTGACTTGTTAAGCACATTTTTACTCCTGAACTTATTTAGGCTTGACATAACAAAGGGGTTGTTATGACTCAAGACATTTCAGATTTTCATTTTTTATTAATTTGTATTTGAAAAAAATCTAAAAACATAATTCCACTTTGACATTATGGGGTATTTTGTGTAGGCCAGTGACACAAAATCAAAATGTCATCCATTTTAAATTCAGGCTGTAACACAACAAAATGTGGAAAAAGTCAAGGGGTTTGAATACTATCTGAAGGCACTTGTCACGATCGTCGGGAAGAGAGGACCAAAGCGCAGCGTGGAATGTGAACATACTTTATTATTAATTCACCACACGAACAAAACAACAAACGATACGAAACGTGAAGTCCTACGGTTACACAAACCAAACGGAACAAGATCCCACAACACACTGTGGAAAACAGGCTGCCTAAGTATGGTTCCCAATCAGAGACAACAAGCAACAGCTGATTCACGTTGCCTCTGATTGAGAACCACACCGGCCAACATAGAAACAAAATAAACTAGATACTCAACCTAGCACACAAAACCAACACACCCTGGCTCAACATAACAGAGTCCCAGAGCCAGGATGTGACAGCACTGTACCTTCTGACTTGAAATAGGGCTCACTTCTCTCCAGTCTTTGGCTAACGTTGTGTTGCTGAACGATACTGTTTCAACCTATTATTGGGATTCCACTCCAGTCTCAAACGCTTGCTGGGGATTTTCTGTGAGACGATTTCAGAGCTCAGCTGCCTTTAGGTCAATTAGGTTTTGGTGGGATTGATACAACAAATCAATTTAGCTGGGCACCATGATGGGTGATGGCAATGACAATTATGGATTATTTAGACACACACACACACACACACACTCTCACACACACACACACACACTGCAATGACAGATACAGTTCACAACAGTTCTTGACTTCATTTGTTGACAATCTGCCAACATATTCTTTCCTAACATATTGAAGCGTTCTAACCTCTTTGTAAACCAGTGTATGTTAACATGGTTCTTGCCTGAATCTGACTTCCTTTAATGTCAGCTACGTAATAATGAATCATCAATATACATTATCTCTCTATGGAGCCGACCAAAGGCTAAATACGGCTACAGTTAATCACTTTGGTACAAAAAAGCCTCACGGAAGAATTCAATCAAAGCAGCACTAGAATCAAAGTTCATTGCATTATTCCAGTGCATTATTCCAGTGCATTATTCCAGTTCATTATTCCTGTTCAATACAGATCTGTGTTTTACTTTGTGTATTATTTATTTTTTTTTTTTCAGGAAGAAAAAACATCTACATTTGGGTAGTTTTCTTGTTTTCTGTTGTTTGATTTACTGTTACTTGACTCAGTTGAATGCGTATTGGTAAACAAAGTAACAGCTTTGGAAACCGGAGGGTTTGACTCAAGTCAGTGGAATTGGTAAACAACTCCAGGGTTGAAATTATTCTGAAACCTGCCATGTGTATCATTTGGAATTAAAAGCTATTAATTGATGTGTTTACTTTAGGGAGATTAATGTGTGCATGCAGAAACATAGCTTGATGATTAATATTCTTAAGAGTCTATTGACGCACCCGTGCGTCAATCTAAGTAACATAATTAAAAAATCATGGGCTGCATCTCAATCGACCGCATCCACCTATGTCGGCCTTCGGCATTTGCGGTGGAAGGTACCGGGCTAGAGCGGTGTTTGTCAGACCATGAGAAATTCTGAAAATTGTTCTTCTCACGAAAACGTCTGTAGGGTCCAAAGCCCCACAGGACTCATCTGAAGTCGGTAACAATGACGTGACTTTAGCGTCCAAACCGTTTGGGCAACAAACTACTGTGGAAAGGTGATACTTTCATGAACACAATGGTGTTCTCAGTTTTGCTCTACGACTTGTCACGAGACTCGTCTGAAGGTGACACATACAAATTAATGGAAGTATGGAGGTAGTTTTGTGCCAACAAAAATAAGGGGTTAAATTTGTGTCCAAAAAAATATAAATATTTCCTGAGCCTTCTTACATCTCCTGGATATAGGACAGACACTTCAACACTTTATTCCTTATGATTTCTTTTTTGACTGTCTTTTTCTGCCACTTATGAATGTATTATTCAATGTGTTTCTATGGGCTAAGGTCAAATGCCATATTTTAGGAAATAAATGTTTATATACAGTACCAGTCAAAAGTTTGGACACACCTACTCAATCAAGGGTTTTTTACTATTTTCTACGTTGTAGTCCACAATCATCTCCGTTGTCTTGATCACGTTGAGGGAGAGGTTGTTATCCTGGCACCACACGGCCAGGTCTCTGACCTCCTCCCTATATGCTGTCTCATCGCTGTCAGTGATCAGGCCTACCACTGTTGTGTTCTCGGCAAACTTAATGATGGTGTTGGAGTCGTGCCTGGCCATGCAGTCATGGGTGAACAGGGAGTACAGGAGGGGACTAAGCACGCACCCCTGAGGGGGCCCAGTGTTGAAGATCAGTGTGGCAGATGTGTTGTTACCTACCCTTACCACCTTGGGGGCGGCCCGTCAGGAAGTCCAGGATCCAGTTACAGAGGGAGGTGTTTAATCCCAGGGTCCTTAGTTTAGTGATGAACTTTGATGGCACTATGGTGTTGAACTTCCTAATATGTTATCTAAATTAACTTTCCCATTTGTAAGGATCTTGGATTGATTCGTTAAGCAGCGAGGACAAATTCTATGTGTTGACGGAGCAGAATGCTTTAGCATTAGGAACATTTCAACAGTAACTGTAGCTTTGTAGGTGTAGTAGATCAATGCTCTACTCCAAAATAGCTCCTGGTAGATTTGACACATCACCATGCAATCAAAGAATGATGGTATTGTAAATATCAGTATGTAGTGTGACATAATGCTGGGCGTACTGTGATTTATAATGTAATGTGATAATGTAATGTGATAATGTAATGTGATAATGTAATGTGATAATGTAATGTGATAATGTAATGTCATAATGTAATGTGATAATGTAATCTGATAATGTAATGTGATAATGTAATGTGATAATGTAATGTGATAATGTAATGTGATACAAACTTCATGTCCATGTTGTAAAGCTGTTATAGTGTTTTAACTGTGTTAGCAGGTTGTTACCTAATGCTGTCAGTCTGCCAACCAGTGATTCATTATATGAGAACAACACAGAGCTGGTGTTCAGTTGAATGATGCTATATGAGAACTGGGGAAGGAGAGCAACACAGAGCTGGTGTTTCAGTTGAATGATGCTATATGAGAACTGGGGAAGGAGAGCAACACAGAGCTGGTGTTTCAGTCGAATGATGCTATATGAGAACTGGGCCAGGAGAGCAACACAGAGCTGGTGTTCAGTTGAGTGACGCTTACTCTTCTGGGAGATGTGAGATGTGAGATGTGTTGGAAGCTGTACAGGGGCATGCATGCATCCCACGTGGCACACTATTCCCTTTATAGGGGCCTGCTTTAAAGTAGTGCTCTACATACGCTATGGGGTACCACTTAGGACATAAGGTAATTTCTATACAGGCCAGGTGTGTTGTCGACAGAACAATAGTCATGCCAGAGGAAGGGGATGTGGAACATCATGTGTTGTCATTTGTTTAGAACTTTCAAAATAATATGCCACTTAGCAGACGCTTTTATCCAAAGCGATTTACAGTCATGCGTTCATACATTTTTGTGTATGGGTGGTCCCGGGGATCGAACCCACTACCCTGGCGTTACAAGCGCCGTGCTCTACCAGCTGAGCTACGTGAGATGACTGATGCCAGGGTAGTGGGTTCGATCCCCGGGACAAACATGTATGCACGCATGACTGTAAGTCGCTTTGGATAAAAGCGTCTGCTAAATGGCATATTATTTATTTATTTTTATTTTGATGCCACTCATCCACTTTAATGATGTTCTAAAAGGCTTTTATGGACCCTGGTACAATTTGACTTATAAAGGCTATACATGGTTAATGTTCCGGGTACAATTTGACTTAAAAGGCTATACAAATTGATGTTCCGGGTACAACTTGACCTACAAAGTAAGTACAGTAATCCTGTTGAAATATATACACTGCTCAAAAAAATAAAGGGAACACTAAAATAACACATCCTAGATCTGAATGAATGAAATAATCTTATTAAATACTTTTTTCTTTACATAGTTGAATGTGCTGACAACAAAATCACACAAAAAAAAATCAATGGAAATCAAATGTATCAACCCATGGAGGTCTGGATTTGGAGTCACCCTCAAAATTAAAGTGGAAAACCACACTACAGGCTGATCAACTTTGATGTAATGTCCTTAAAACAAGTCAAAATGAGGCTCAGTAGTGTGTGTGGCCTCCACGTGCCTGTATGACCTCCCTACAACGTCTGGGCATGCTCCTGATGAGGTGGCGGATGGTCTCCTGAGGGATCTCCTCCCAGACCTGGACTAAAGCATCCACCAACTCCTGGACAGTCTGTGGTGCAACGTGGCGTTGGTGGATGGAGCGATACATGATGTCCCAGATGTGCTCAATTGGATTCAGGTCTGGGGAATGGCGGTCCATAGCATCAATGCCTTCCTCTTGCAGGAACTGCTGACACACTCCTGCCACATGAGGTCTAGCATTGTCTTGCATTAGGAGGAACCCAGGGACAACCGCACCAGCATAAGGTCTCACAAGGCGTCTGAGGATCTCATCTCGGTACCTAATGGCAGTCAGGCTACCTCTGACGAGGACATGGAGGGCTGTGCGGCCCCCCAAAGAAATGCCACCCCATACCATGAATGACCTACCGCCAAACCGGTCATGCTGGAGGATGTTGCAGGCAGCAGAACGTTCTCCACGGCGTCTCCAGACTCTGTCACGTCTGTCACGTGCTTAGTGTGAACCTGCTTCATCTGTGAAAAGCACAGGGCGCCAGTGGCGAATTTGCCAATCTTGGTGTTCTCTGGCAAATGCCAAACGTCCTGCACGGTGTTGGGCTGTTTGCACAACCCCCACCTGTGGACGTCGGGCCCTCATACCACCCTCATGGAGTCTGTTTCTGACCATTTGAGCAGACACATGCACATTTGTGGCCTGCTGGAGGTCATTTTGCAGGGCTCTGGCAGTGCTCCTCCTGCTCCTCCTTGCACAAAGGCGGAGGTAGCAGTCCTGCTGCTGGTTTGTTGCCCTCCTACGGCCTCCTCCACGTCTCCTGATGTACTGGCCTGTCTCCTGGTAGCGCCTCCATGCTCTGGACATTACGCTGACAGACACAGCAAACCTTCTTGCCACAGCTCGCATTGATGTGCCATCCTGGATGAGCTGCACTACCTGAGCCACTTGTGTGGGTTGTAGACTCCGTCTCATGCTACCACTAGAGTGAAAGCACCACCAGCATTCAAAAGTGACCAAAACATCAGCCAGGAAGCATAGGAACTGAGCATTGGTCTGTGTTCACCACCTGCAAAACCAGTCCTTTATTGGGGGTGTCTTGCTAATTGCCTATAATTTCCACCTGTTGTCTATTCCATTTGCACAACAGCATGTGAAATTTATTGTCAATCAGTGTTGCTTCCTAAGTGGACAGTTTGATTTTACAGAAGTGTGATTGACTTGGAGTTACATTGTGTTGTTTAAGTGTTCCCTTAATTTTTTTGAGCAGTGTATTTGAACAGTAAATAGAGGTTGCTGCTGCTTATTGTGATGTTGACATCTGTAAGAGACTGATTAGGTCCTCTGTGGTGTCTACTGAGCTACTTCGCTAATCACATACTGTATATGATATTACTGTATATTACTGTATATGATATTACTGTATATTACCCATATATTACTGTGTATTATATTACTGTATATTACTGTATATTACTGTGTATTTTATTACTGTATATTACTGTATATTACTGTATATGATATTACTGTATATTATTGTACATTACTGTGTATTATATTACTGTATATTACTGTATATGATATTACTGTATATGATATTACTGTATAGTACTGTATATTACTGTGTATTATATTACTGTATATTATATTCCTGTATATTACTGTATTTTATATTACTGTATATTATTGTGTATTATATTACTGTATATTACTGTATATTATATTACTGTATATTACTGTATATTATATTACTGTATATTACTGTATCTTATATTCCTGTATATTACTGTATAATATATTCCTGTATATTACTTATGGGCCCCGTGTAGCTCAGTTGGTAGAGCATGGCGCTTGCAACGCCAGGGTTGTGGGTTCGAATCCCACGGGGGCCAGTATGAGAAAAAAAAATGTATGCACTCACTAACTGTAAGTCGCTCTGGATAAGAGCGTCTGCTAAATGACAAAACATTTAAAAATATATGACTGTATATTTTATTACTGTATGTTACTTTATATTATTTGACTGTATATTATATTACTGTATATTATTGTATATTACTGTATATTATATTACTGTATATTACTGTTTATTATATTACTGTATATTACTGTATATTACTGGACACTTTCAGTGAGGTGTGTCCCCTAACAAACAAACAATCAATAATACGTAAATAACCAGGCATAACTAACTATACATAACTAACCATATGTAACTAACCAGGAGTAACTAACCATACATAGCTAACCATACGTAACTAACCATACGTAACTAACCATACATAACTAAACATATATAACTAACCAGGCATAACTAACCATATGTAACTAACCAGGCGTAACTAACCCACTAGATGTTGAATGATGCTGTACCTCTCTTGTACTTAGCGTGATATAAGAATCATTTTCTGGGAGCAGGAATGGAAATTATGTTCGATTGAAAGAGGATCCCAATGGAAGATATTAAAAACAGGAAGCAAATCAAATGAGTGATCATCTCCAAACCGTTAATAGGTCCTCACAACATTACAGTCCCCAGGAGACAACACTAGAGCCAGATAAATGATGAGGGAGGGTTCAACACTCATCAGCTAATAATAACTAATGTCTGATTAAACAAGGCCGGGATTCTTTTCAAACCTGCCATAGCAATGTTTACACAGCGCCTTTATTTACAATATTCATCCCGTGCCCACACACTTCTAATTCTGAAAAGTGAAAGCATACATGTGAGGGGGGTCACCCTGGAAGTACTGTATGTTTTAACACCTGTGACCAATCTCAATTCAATTCATTTCAACTCAAAGGGCTTTATCGGCATGCGAAACATACACTACCGTTCAAAAGTTTGGGGTCACTTAGAAATGTCCTTGTTTTCCATGAAAACATACATGAAATGAGTTTGAATAGGAAATTTACCAAAATGAATAGGAAATGTAGTCATTGACAAGGTTAGAAATAATGATTTTTAATTGAAATAATAATTGTGTCCTTCAAACTTTGCTTTCGTCAAAGAATCCTCCATTTGCAGCAAATACAGCCTTGCAGACCTTTGGCATTCTAGTTGTCAATTTGTTGAGGTAATCTGGAGAGATTTCACCCCATGCTTCCTGAAGCACCTCCCACAAGTTGGATTGGCTTGATGGGCACTTCTTACGTACCATACGGTCAAGCTGCTCCCACAACAGCTCAATAGGGTTGAGATCCGGTGACTGTGCTGGCCACTCCATTATAGACAGAATACCAGCTGACTGCTTCTTTTTTAAATAGTTATTGCATAGTTTGAAGCTGTGCTTTGGGTTATTGTCCTGTTGTAGGAGGAAATTGGCTCCAATCAAGCGCCGTCCATAGGGTATGGCATGGCGTTACCCTGTACAAATCTCCCACTTTACCACCACCAAAGCACCCCCAGAGCATCACATTGCCTCCACCATGACAGATGGCATCTTTTCATTTGGTCTGCGTCTCACAAATGTTCTTCTTTGTGATCCGAACACCTCAAACTTCGATTCGTCTGTCCATAACACTTTTTTCCAATCTTCTTCTGTCCAGTGTCTGTGTTCTTTTGCTCATCTTAATCTTTTCTTTTTATTGGCCAGTCTGAGATATGGCTTTTTCTTTGCAACTCTGCTTAGAAGGTCAGCATCCCGGAGTCGCCTCTTCACTGTTGACATTGAGACTGGTGTTTTGCAGGTACTATTTAATGAAGCTGCCAGTTGAGGACCTGTGAGGCATCTGTTTCTCAAACTAGACACTCTAATGTATTTGTCGTCTTGTTCAGTTGTGCACCGGGGCCTCCCACTCCTCTTTCTATTCTGGTTAGAGCTAGTTTGCAACTGTTCTGATCTTCAGTTTCTTGGCAATTTCTCACATGGAATAGCCTTCATTTCTCAGAACAAGAATAGACTGTTTCAGAAGAAAGTTCTTTGTTTCTGGCCATTTTGAGCCTGTAATCGAACCCACAATTGCTGATGCTCCAGATACTTAACTAGTCTCAAGAAGGCCAGTTTTATTGCTTCTTTAATCAACACAATACTTTTCAGCTGTGCTAACATAATTGCAAAAGGGTTTTCTAATGATCAATTAGCCTTTTAAAATGATAAACTGATTAGCAAACACAACGTGCCATTGGAACACAGGACTGATGGTTGCTTATAATGGGCCTCTTTACGCCTATGTAGATATTTCATAAAAAAATATGCCGTTTCCAGCTACAATAGCCATTTACAACATTAACAATGTCTACACTGTATTTCTGATCAATTTGATGTTATTTTAATGGACAAAAAAAGTGCTTTTCTTTCGAAAACGAGGACATTTCTAAGTGACCCCAAACTTTTGGTAGTGTATGTTTACATTTTCAAAGCAAGTGATAGAGATAGTAAACAAAAGTGAAATAAACAATAAAAAATAACAGTAAACATTACACTCACAAAAGTTCCAAAGGAATAAAGACATTTCAAATGTCATATTATGACTACGTACAGTGTTGTAACGATGTTCAAATATTTAAAGTAAAATTATAATATCTCTCTCTCTCTCTCTCTCTCTCTCTCTCTCTCTCTCTCTCTCTCTCTCTCTCTCTCTCTCTCTCTTCCTCAGTATTCACAGTGGAAAGAGCATCTCCTTCAAAGGCTACCTTTTCCGTTATCATTTACCTGTTAACCTCTACGGGATCGGTGTCCCGTATACGGGACGGTTGAGATAACGTGCGCTAATGTGATTAGCATGACTGTTGTAAGTAACAGCAAACTTTCCAGGACATAGACATGTCTTATATGGGCAGAAAGCTTAAATTATTGTTAATCTAACTGCACTGTCCAATTTACACCAGCTATTACAGTGAAAAAATACCATGCTATTGTTTGAGGAGAGTGCACAACAACAAAAAACGTATCACGGCAACTGGTTTGATACATTCACCTCTGAAGTTAAATAATGTACTTATATTCTGTCATGAGCACTCTCTCTCCCTGGTAGCAACATTAATTGCATTCAATTATCTTCCACTCTGCTCACCTCCCTCTCTCTACTCAGCCTAACTAGCTCCACCTGCCCTGCTCTGCTCTTGTTACCTGGCCAGCTGCACTGCATTTCCCACTCACCATCCTCACCTTGCCTCACTCTGTTCTAATTACTCTGCCAGCTGAACTGCATTTCCCCACTACCTCTCCCAGTATATCAAGCCCTGGTTTTCAGCCAAGCCCTGTCAGATCGTCTTCAAACCCGGACCAGTAACCTGCCTGTCTGCGCTCTGACTCCTGTTTGTGATACCGATCCTTTCTTGACTGCCTCCTTGTTCTACTGCCCCGTCTATCCCAACCTGCCTTCTGGACCTCGACTACTCTCCGATCTTCAGCCCCTCCGGTAACTCGTTTCTGCCTTCTGTCTCTCACCACGATATTTGCCCAGCCCTGATCTGTACTTCTGCCTGCCATTCATATTGCTGTTGTGTGTGTGTGTTCCCCCAGGTCTCCGACCACCAGATGAGCGTGCCCAGACGTTTCACCACCCTCAGCCCGATACGCCGCTCCATCACTGGGGAACACACACACTAAGCACTTGGACTGGACACCCCCGGACATTTGGTGACCCCCGGAGCACAGGTACCCACAGGAGGACCCTGAAAGACCCCTGACACCCCTGGGACTCCTCTTCCCGCCTGTAACCTTGAATAAAGAACTCTGAATTTGAACTTGCGCTCTTGGGTCCTCTTCTGTTCGTGACAGAACGATCTGACCATCATGGACCCAGCGCACTCCCTGACCACGATGGAGGAAGAGCCAGAGAGGACTGCCCTACAGCGACTGGAACGCTCTGAGGGAGACATAAATCGGATGGCTGGCGACATCGCTTCCCTTCTCCAGCTATTCAACCAGCAGCAACAACAGTTCCAACTGCAGCAACAACAGCTAGCCCAAGCCCTGCAACTACTCTCAAGCCCGGCTACTCCACCTGCACCCCCTGGTCCTTTTGTTCCTGTACCACCGATACTCCTTCATCCCTCCGCTGGAGGTCCCAATACTGCAGGCCCGGCAGTGCTGCCACCAGATCCCCACGCTCCTGAACCAAGGATTGGGAACCCGAACGTTTTGATGGCAACCAGAAGCAAGTAAGACCATTCTTGAGCAGCTGCCGAATCCAGTTTGCACTACAGCCCAGGACTTTCTCAACAGAGGGAGCCAAGGTGGGGTATGTCATCACACATCTCACCGGTCGAGCTCGGTTGTGGGGAACGGCGGAATTCGACCGGCAAACCCCAGCCTGTGCCTCCTTCAGTGCCTTTGAGGAGGAGATGTTAAAGGTCTTTGACCTAGGCTCGCCAACAGCCGAAGCGTCACAAGCTCTGCTCACCATCCGTCAGGGCAATCGGACAGTGGCAGACTTCTCCATTGACTTTCGCACCCTGGCCAGTCAAGGCTCGTTTAACCCAGAGGCACTGGTGCAAGCCTTCCTCCATAGCCTGGCCGGACTATATCAAGGACGAGCTTGTTTCCCATGACCCGCCCTCAACGCTTGATGCCGCCATTGACCTTGCCGTTCGCATTGACCGCCGTATACAGACCCGGAGGAGGGAGAAGGGCCGTCTCAGTCAACCTGCCATCCGTACTCGGGTCGATACCGCTTCTGTCCAGCCCCTGCCTGTCAAGTCCCATAGCCAACTCAATCAGCCTGAGCCCATGGAGATTGGCCGTGCCTCTCTGACTCCCGAGGAGCGTCGGCGCCGTCTAAGCTCCAACCTTTGCCTCTACTGTGGTGGCGAGAATCACCGTGTCGCTACTTGTCCGGCAAAAGCCGCAGCTCACCAGGTGTAGGGGAGATCCGGGTGAGCTCAACAAGCCTTCAGTCTCCCTCCATCCGAAAGACCCTGCTTCATCTCCGCCTTCAGCTTTCTGACAAGACTCATACATTGGCCGCCCCTTGTGGATTCCGGAGCCGAAGCAAACATCATGGACCCTGAGCTTGCACAGCAACTGGGCGTGAACCATCATCAACTGACACAACCCATTCCTGCACGAGCCCTGGATGGGCATCATCTTGGCACTGTCACTCATATCTCCGCCCCTGTGACAATCCTGCTGTCAGGAAACCACCAGGAGTCCATCCAGTTTCACCTCCTACACTCACCTGGCCAACCACTCATTCTTGGATACCCGTGGGCTCCGTCAGCACAACCCCCACATCGACTGGGAGACAGGAACAGTCCGTGAGTGGGGAAGGAGTTGTCACCAGACCTGTTTAAGGGGGGCCACCCTGCCCGTTCACCGGGAAGGATCTAGCGCTACCTCCGACATATCCAATGTTCCGGCCTGTTACCACAGCCTGAAAGAGGTGTTCAACAAATCCAAGGCGACATCTCTACCCCCCCACAGACCCTATGACTGCGCGATTGATCTCCTGCCTGGCACAGCACCTCCCAAGGGTCGTCTGTATTCACTGTCAGCCCCGGAAAGAAAGGCCATGGAGGACTACATTAATGACTCTCTTGCCTCCGGGATAATTAGACCGTCGTCTTCCCCGCAGGAGCGGGATTCTTCTTTGTCGGCAAGAAGGACGGTTCTCTTCGTCCATGCATAGATTACCGGGGTCTGAACGACATCACGGTTAAGAATCGCTACCCACTGCCCTTACTTTCGTCTGCCTTCGAACTGCTGCAGGGAGCCACTGTATTCACTAAGCTGGACCTTCGCAATGCCTACCATCTGGTGCGGATGAGGGAGGGAGACGAATGGAAGACAGCGTTCAACACACCAACCGGCCACTATGAATATCTCGTCATGCCCTTCGGCCTCACCAATGCCCCAGCAGTTTTTCAAGCCCTAGTGAATGATATCCTCAGGGACATGCTAAATACGTTCGTATTTGTGTACCTTGACGATATTTTAATATTCTCAAAGACTCTGTCAGAACACACGCACCACGTCCGGTTGGTCCTGCGCCGCCTGCTGGAGAACTCTCTTTTCGTGAAGGCAGAGAAGTGCGAGTTCCATGCCAAGACCGTTTCATTCCTGGGGTATGTGGTGACCGAGGGCAGCATTCAGATGGATCTCACGAAGGTGTCGGCTGTCACTTCCTGGCCAGTTCCTGAGTCTCGGAAGAAGTTGCAACAGTTCCTGGGCTTTGCCAACTTTTATAGGAGATTCATCAGAAACTATAGCACAGTGGCTGCACCCTCACGGCGCTAACCAGCACTAAACAACCGTACCAATGGACATCAGCTGCTGATAAGGCCTTCAATATCCTCAAGACATGTTTCACTTCTGCTCCCATCCTCCAGATGCCAGATGCAGCAAGGCAGTTTGTGGTGGAGGTAGATGCTTCGGACGTGGGAGTGGGTGCAGTGCTTTCTCAAAGAGCAGCTGAGGATGGCAAGATGCACCCCTGTGCCTTCTACTCCCGTCGGCCAACCCCCTGCCGAATGCAACTACGACATTGGGAACCGCGAGCTGTTGGCTGTCAAGCTCGCCCTTGAAGAATGGCGGCACTGGTTAGAGGGGTCAAAGGAACCATTCGTAGTGTGGACAGACCACAAGAACCTGGAGTATATCCAAACAGCCAGGAGGCTGAACTCCCGTCAACAGCGGTGGTCTCTGTTCTTTACGCGCTTCAATTTCACGCTCTCCTACCGCCCGGGATCTCGCAACATCAAACCTGATGCTCTTTCCCGGATGTTTCAGAAGGACGAGACCACCGCCATGACAGCTCCCATTCTTCCCAGCCACTTGGTCGTAGCGGCCCTCACCTGGGAGATCGAGAAGCAGGTCATGGAGGCTCTTCGGGACCAGCCAGGTCCAAGCACCAGCGCCCCCAACCGTCTGTTTGTTCCAGCAAATCTCAGGTCACCTGTGATTCAGTGGGGGCACGAATCCCGTCTGGCCTGTCATCCCGGCATCACTCGCACCCTTCATCTGGTCCGCCAGCGGTTCTGGTGGCGGGGGATGAGACGGGATGTCCGAGAATTCATCCGAGCTTGTCCCACTTGTAACCGAAACAAGACTCCCAACCAGCCTCCTGCTGGGTTGCTGCAACCCCTACTCATACCCAAGAGGCCCTGGTCCCACGTTTCACTGGACTTTGTTACGGGCCTTCCGCCCTCTGACGGACACACAGTCATCCTTACCATTGTTGACCGCTTTAGTAAGATGACCCACTTCGTGCCCCTTCCCAAACTACCCTCTGCTAAAGAGACCTCCCAGGTGGTCCTGGAACATGTGTTTCGTATCCATGGCCTACCCCAGGATATAGTGTCAGACCGGGGCCCGCAATTCTCAGCAACCTTTTGGAAGGAGTTCTGTCATCTCCTTGGGGCCACCGCCAGCCTATCGTCTGGATTCCACCCGCAGTCAAACGGCCAGACTGAACGCATGAACCAGGAGCTGGAGAAGGCACTGAGGTGTGTGGCTTCCCAAAATCCCCGGGCCTGGGCTCAACACCTGCTCTGGGTGGAATATGCCCATAATTCACTCACCAGTTCCTCCACCGGGCTCTCCCCCTTTCAGTGTGTCTACGGGTATCAACCTCCACTGTTTGCCAGCCAGGAGGCGGATGCCACCTGTCCGTCTGCTCTGCGTATGCCCGCCGCTGCCGCCGCACTCTGGGCCCAGGCTCGCACTGTGCTCCTGAAGTCTGGAACCAGCTACGCCGCCGGTGCCAACCGACGGAGGACCCCAGCACCTACTTACCGGGTTGGTCAGAAGGTCTGGCTGTCTGCCCGGGATCTGCCGCTGCGGGTTGTATCACGAAAGCTGGCCCCTCGCTTCATTGGTCCTTTTCCTGTGCAGAAAGTCATCAGTCCAACGGCGGTCCGACTTCAGTTGCCCGCTTCCATGCGGGTCCACCCCACCTTCCACGTCTCCAAGGTCAAGCCGGTCCATGAAAGTCCCCTGGTCCCTGCAGCTCCGGCGCCACCTCCTCCGCGCCTCGTAGATGGCGGTCCTGTCTTCACCGTCCGCGGCTGCTCCGCCTAGGCGAAGGGGTAGGGGTCTCCAGTACCTCGTTGATTGGGAGGGATATGGTCCAGAGGAGAGGACCTGGATCCCGGCCAGGAGGATAGTGGACCGGACCCTTATCACTGACTTCCACCGACTACATCCTGATCAGCCTGCAATCCGTAGGGGCCGTCCAAGAGGGGTTCCTAGCCGTCCGGCCCGCCCCTGCTCCTGTCTCAGTGCCTGTCCTGTCTCCCCGACCGTGACCCTCCAGCTCCTTCTGAGGATGAGGAGATTCACTGGACCGGCTCGGAGGAGTTCTGACCCGCCGCCTGCTCCCCTCCACCCTCCCGGCATGATGTTGTTCTTGGGACTTCTGGGGCCGTCCCTTGGAGGGGGTCCTGTCATGAGCACTCTCTCTCCCTGGTAGCAACATTAATTGCATTCAATTATCTTCCACTCTGCTCACCTCCCTCTCTCTACTCAGCCTAACTAGCTCCACCTGCCCTGCTCTGCTCTTGTTACCTGGCCAGCTGCACTGCATTTCCCACTCACCATCCTCACCTTGCCTCACTCTGTTCTAATTACTCTGCCAGCTGAACTGCATTTCCCCACTACCTCTCCCAGTATATCAAGCCCTGGTTTTCAGCCAAGCCCTGTCAGATCGTCTTCAAACCCGGACCAGTAACCTGCCTGTCTGCGCTCTGACTCCTGTTTGTGATACCGATCCTTTCTTGACTGCCTCCTTGTTCTACTGCCCCGTCTATCCCAACCTGCCTTCTGGACCTCGACTACTCTCCGATCTTCAGCCCCTCCCGGTAACTCGTTTCTGCCTTCTGTCTCTCACCACGATATTTGCCCAGCCCTGATCTGTACTTCTGCCTGCCATTCATATTGCTGTTGTGTGTGTGTGTTCCCCAGGTCTCCGACCACCAGATGAGCGTGCCCAGACGTTTCACCACCCTCAGCCCGATACGCCGCTCCATCACTGGGGAACACACACACTAAGCACTTGGACTGGACACCCCCGGACATTTGGTGACCCCCGGAGCACAGGTACCCACAGGAGGACCCTGAAAGACCCCTGACACCCCTGGGACTCCTCTTCCCGCCTGTAACCTTGAATAAAGAACTCTGAATTTGAACTTGCGCTCTTGGGTCCTCTTCTGTTCGTGACAATATTCAGTAATCTTGCTCTGATTTGTCATCCTACGGGTCCCAGAGATAAAATGTAGCATTATTTTTGTTTGATAAAATCCATTTTTATATTCAAATGTAGGAACTGGTTTCTACAGTTTGAACCCCTGCTGTCTCTGGCTCCACACCCACCCCGCCCGGCCATCTAGATGTGTGAAAGTTAATGATCCATCATGTGTGACATTCCTGGGAGTGTGTAAACTTACATTTTGTGTTACCATATAATTTTGTATGTTCTCTATAGTTATGTACTTGAAAATGTATCAATTGACCAATTCGGCACATTTGGGCAGACTTGACACAAAATATTGTGCAGTATTCACTGGATCAGTCTGAAAATTTGCACACACACTGCTTCCATCTGGTGGCCAAAATATAAATTGTGCCTAAACTGCAATATTATATTGTGGCCTTTCTCTTGCATTTCAAAGATGATGAAAAAAAAAAAAAATTTGCATGTTTTTTTGTTTGTATTATCTTTTACCAGATCTAATGTGTTATATTCTCCTACACTCATTTCCCATTTCAAGTGTTTCCTTTCAAATGGTATCAATAATATGCATATCCTTGCTTCAGGTCCTGAGCTACAGGCAGTTAGATTTGGGTATGTCATTTTAGGCGAATATTGAAAAAAAGGGTCGGGTCCTTAAGAGGTTAACCATTTGATTCAGTTGATGTCCTCCTGAAAGCAGCTCAGTCTCAACATACATACCGAAAGTGTGTGTGTGTGCTTGTCCTTGGCATCTAATTCTAAGTTGTGATTTTTTTTGCCTGGTATGAGGGAACTAATTGACTTATTGATTCCCGCAATAACATCTGCTAAACACATGTAAGCGACCAATAAACTTGATTTAGTGTAACCTCCAACAAAGACAACGCATCCAACTAAACTGATGAGCTGACAGATTCATGTGTTTATCTTCCCAGAAAACACGCTAGTGGGGCATTGTCTTCCAGCAGTCCCATGCTGTTAGACATAGAAACAGTTGATTTAACTTTTGTTTATTATCTATTTCACTTGCTTTGACAATGTAAACATGTTTATCATGCCAATAAAGCCCTTTGAATAAAATGTAGAGACAGAGAGAGAGAGAGAGAGAGAGAGAGAGAGAGAGAGAGAGAGAGAGAGAGAGAGAGAGCAGAATTAGGCCAATACCCGCTAATTATCAAAATCCAGAAAAGAGCCGTTAAATTCTATAACCACTTAAAAGGAAGCGATTCCCAAACCTTCCATAACAAAGCCATCACCTACAGAGAGATGAACTTGGAGAAGAGTCCCCTAAGTAAGCTTGTCCTGGGGCTCTGTTCACAAACACAAACAGACCCCACACAGCCCCAGGACAACAACAACAACACAACTAGACCCAACCAAATCATGAGAAAACAAAAAGAGAATTACTTGACACATTGGAAAGAACAAACAAAAAAACAGAGCAAACTAGAATGCTATTTGGCCCTAAACAGAGAGTACACAGTGGCAGAATACTTGACCACTGTGACTGACCCAAACTTAAGGAATGCTTTGACTATGTACAGACTCAGTGAGCATAGCCTTGCTATTGAGAAAGGCCGCCGTAGGCAGACCTGGCTCTCAAGAGAAGACAGGCTATGTGCACACTGCCCACAAAATGAGGTGGAAACTGAGCTGCACTTCCTAACCTCCTGCCAAATGTATGACCATATTAGAGACACATATTTCCCTCAGATTACAGCGATCCACAAAGAATTGGAAAACAAACCCAATTTTGATAAACTCCCTTATCTACTGGGTGAAAAACCACAGTGTGCCATCACAGCTGCAAGATTTGTGACCTGTTGCCACAAGAAAAGGGCAACCAGTGAAGAACAAACACCATTGTAAATACAACCCATATTTATGTTTATTTATTTTCCCATTTGTACTTTAACTATTTGCACATTGTTACAACACTGTATATAGACATAATATGACATTTGAAATGTCTTTATTCTTTTGAAACTTCTGAGTGTAATGTTTACTGTTAATATTTATTGTTTATTTCACTTTTGTTTACTATCTACTTCACTTGCTTTGGCAATGTTAACATACGTTTCCCATGCCAATACAGCCCTTAAATTGAATTGAGAGAGAGAGAGAGAGAGAGAGAGAGAGAGAGAGAGAGAGAGAGAGAGAGAGAGAGAGAGAGAGAGAGAGAGAGAGAGAGAGAGTGCGGGAAGAAACAGAGAGAGAGAGAGAGAGAGAGAGATAGAGAGAGAGAGAGAGAGAGAGAGAGGCGGGAAGAAACAGAGAGAGAGAGAGAGAGAGAGAGAGAAAGTGGAACGTATGCTCCACCTGCTGGTGTTAAAGGGTGCATATTTAATTTACAGTATCTGTCAATAAGCTGTTTAAAGTGTGAGAATCAAGGATATCGACAATACAATTAATTAGCATTACCATTTTTTTGGTTTTGGGATCAATTCCTACAAGCATATAAATATCAGTGGAAGTGAGGAATATTGATATTGAACGTGAATCAGTGTACATGTCCTAATTTTGCATCTCCAGCAGGGTCTGACTAGGCTCTGGAGACAACAGCTTCTAGAGTTGTCTCAAACTGTGTTTTCTATTGAGCTGTGTTTCCTCTGAAACTGTATTTTCTATTGAGCTGTGTTTCCTCTGAAACTGTGTTTTCTATTGAGCTGTGTTTCCTCTGAAACTGTGTTTTCTATCAAACTGTGTTTTCTATCAGTAATATTAATACCAAAAAATTAATTTAAAAGATTGGTTATATTATATATAAATATAATTATATAATATAGCTAAAATGAATAAGAGGGATTTTGGGTATGCAGTAGGCTATATCACCTTGGCTTCATATTCTGCAAACACACTACATTCAAATAAATACATTCTGCAGTGTGCGTGTGTGCATGCACATAAACATGTACATCAAATGTACAGTGGCTTGCGAAAGCGTTAAACCCCCTTGGCATTTTTCCTATTTTGTTGCCTCACAACCTGGAATAAAAATTGATTTTTGGGGGGTTTTAATCATTTGATTTACACAACATGCCTACCACTTTGAAGATGTAAAATATTTTTGGGGGTGAAACAAACAAGAGATACGACAAAAAAAACTGAAAAAGTGAGCGTGCATAACTATTCACCCACCCTGTTGTGTCCTATTGCCACCTCACCAGTAGAATGTTGTGTTATTGTCACCCCACCAGTAGAATGTTGTGTTATTGTCACCCCACCAGTAGAATGTTGTGTTATTGTCACCCCACCAGCAGAATGTTGTGTTATTGTCACCCCACCAGTAGAATGTTGTGTTATTGTCACCCCACCAGCAGAATGTTGTGTTATTGTCACCCCACCAGTAGAATGTTGTGTTATTGTCACCCCACCAGCAGAATGTTGTGTTATTGTCACCCCACCAGTAGAATGTTGTGTTATTGTCACCCCACCAGTAGAATGTTGTGTTATTGTCACCCCACCAGAAGAATGTTGTGTTATTGTCACCCCACCAGTAGAATGTTGTGTTATTGTCACCCCACCAGTAGAATGTTGTGTTATTGTCACCCCACCAGTAGAATGTTGTGTTATTGTCACCCCACCAGAAGAATGCTGTGTTATTGTCACCCCACCAGAAGAATGTTGTGTTATTGTCACCCCAAGAGTAGAATGTTGTGGAACTGTCACCCCAACAGTAGAATGCTGTGTTATTGTCACCCCACCAGTAGAATGTTGTGTTATTGTCACCCCAAGAGTAGAATGTTGTGGAACTGTCACCCCACCAATAGAATGTTGTGTTATTGTCACCCCACCAGTAGAATGTTGTGTTATTGTCACCCCACCAGTAGAATGCTGTGTTATTGTCACCCCACCAGTAGAATGTTGTGTTATTGTCACCCCACCAGTAGAATGTTGTGTCCTATTGTCACCCCACCAGTAGAATGTTGTGTTATTGTCACCCCACCAGTACAATGTTGTGTTATTGTCACCCCACCAGTAGAATGTTGTGTTATTGTCACCCCACCAGTAGAATGTTGTGTTTTTGTCACCCCACCAGCAGAATGTTGTGTTATTGTCACCCCACCAGTAGAATGTTGTGTTATTGTCACCCCACCAGTAGAATGTTGTGTTACTGTCACCCCACCAGTAGAATGTTGTGTTATTGTCACCCCACCAGTAGAATGCTGTGTTATTGTCACCCCACCAGTAGAATGTTGTGTTTTTGTCACCCCACCAGAAGAATGTTGTGTTATTGTCACCCCAAGAGTAGAATGTTGTGTTATTGTCACCCCACCAGTAGAATGTTGTGTTATTGACACCCCAACAGAAGAATGTTGTGTTATTGTCACCCCAAGAGTAGAATGTTGTGGAACTGTCATCCCACCAGTAGAATGTTGTGTTATTGTCACCCCACCAGAAGAATGTTGTGTTATTGTCACCCCAAGAGTAGAATGTTGTGGAACTGTCATCCCAACAGTAGAATGCTGTGTTATTGTCACCCCACCAGTAGAATGTTGTGTTATTGTCACCCCACCAGTAGAATGTTGTGTTATTGTCACCCCACCAGAAGAATGTTGTGTTATTGTCACCCCACCAGTAGAATGTTGTGTTATTGTCACCCCACCAGTAGAATGTTGTGTTATTGTCACCCCACCAGTCGAATGTTGTGTTATTGTCACCCCACCAGTCGAATGTTGTGTTATTGTCACCCCACCAGTAGGATGTTGTGTTATTGTCACCCCAAGAGTAGAATGTTGTGTTATTGTCACCCCACCAGTAGAATGTTGTGTTATTGTCACCCCACCAGTCAAATGTTGTGTTATTGTCACCCCACCAGCAGGATGTTGTGTTATTGTCACCCCAAGAGTAGAATGTTGTGTTATTGTCACCCCACCAGTAGAATGTTGTGGAACTGTCACCCCAACAGTAGAATGTTGTGTTATTGTCACCCCACCAGTAGAATGTTGTGTTATTGTCACCCCAACAGAAGAATGTTGTGTTATTGTCACCCCACCAGTAGAATGTTGTGTTATTGTCACCCCACCAGTAGAATGTTGTGTTATTGTCACCCCACCAGAAGAATGTTGTGTTATTGTCACCCCACCAGTAGAATGTTGTGTTATTGTCACCCCACCAGTAGAATGTTGTGTCCTATTGTCACCCCACCAGTAGAATGTTGTGTTATTGTCACCCCACCAGTAGAATGTTGTGTTATTGTCACCCCACCAGTAGAATGTTGTGTTATTGTCACCCCACCAGTAGAATGTTGTGTTTTTGTCACCCCACCAGCAGAATGTTGTGTTATTGTCACCCCACCAGTAGAATGTTGTGTTATTGTCACCCCACCAGTAGAATGTTGTGTTACTGTCACCCCACCAGTAGAATGTTGTGTTATTGTCACCCCACCAGTAGAATGTTGTGTTATTGTCACCCCACCAGTAGAATGTTGTGTTTTTGTCACCCCACCAGTAGAATGTTGTGTTATTGTCACCCCACCAGTAGAATGTTGTGTTTTTGTCACCCCACCAGTAGAATGTTGTGTTTTTGTCACCCCACCAGCAGAATGTTGTGTTATTGTCACCCCACCAGTAGAATGTTGTGTTATTGTCACCCCACCAGTAGAATGTTGTGTTATTGTCACCCCACCAGTAGAATGTTGTGTTATTGTCACCCCACCAGTAGAATGTTGTGTTATTGACACCCCAACAGAAGAATGTTGTGTTATTGTCACCCCAAGAGTAGAATGTTGTGGAACTGTCATCCCACCAGTAGAATGTTGTGTTATTGTCACCCCACCAGAAGAATGTTGTGTTATTGTCACCCCAAGAGTAGAATGTTGTGGAACTGTCACCCCACCAGTAGAATGTTGTGTTATTGTCACCCCCACCAGTAGAATGTTGTGTTATTGTCACCCCACCAGTAGAATGTTGTGTTATTGTCACCCCCACCAGAAAAATGCTGTGTTATTGTCACCCCACCAGAAGAATGTTGTGTTATTGTCACCCCAAGAGTAGAATGTTGTGGAACTGTCACCCCAACAGTAGAATGCTGTGTTATTGTCACCCCACCAGTAGAATGTTGTGTTATTGTCACCCCACCAGTAGAATGTTGTGTTATTGTCACCCCACCAGTAGAATGTTGTGTTATTGTCACCCCAAGAGTAGAATGTTGTGGAACTGTCACCCCACCAATAGAATGTTGTGTTATTGTCACCCCACCAGTAGAATGTTGTGTTATTGTCACCCCACCAGTAGAATGCTGTGTTATTGTCACCCCACCAGTAGAATGTTGTGTTTTTGTCACCCCACCAGAAGAATGTTGTGTTATTGTCAACCCAAGAGTAGAATGTTGTGTTATTGTCACCCCACCAGTAGAATGTTGTGTTATTGACACCCCAACAGAAGAATGTTGTGTTATTGTCACCCCAAGAGTAGAATGTTGTGGAACTGTCACCCCACCAGTAGAATGTTGTGTTATTGTCACCCCACCAGAAGAATGTTGTGTTATTGTCACCCCACCAGAAGAATGTTGTGTTATTGTCACCCCAAGAGTAGAATGTTGTGGAACTGTCACCCCACCAGTAGAATGTTGTGTTATTGTCACGCCACCAGTAGAATGTTGTGTTATTGTCACCCCACCAGTAGATTGTTGTGTTATTGACACCCCAACAGAAAAATGTTGTGTTATTGTCACCCCAAGAGTAGAATGTTGTGGAACTGTCATCCCACCAGTAGAATGTTGTGTTATTGTCACCCCACCAGAAGAATGTTGTGTTATTGTCACCCCAAGAGTAGAATGTTGTGGAACTGTCACCCCACCAGTAGAATGTTGTGTTATTGTCACCCCACCAGTAGAATGTTGTGTTATTGTCACCCCACCAGTAGAATGTTGTGTTATTGTCACCCCACCAGAAGAATGCTGTGTTATTGTCACCCCACCAGAAGAATGTTGTGTTATTGTCACCCCAAGAGTAGAATGTTGTGGAACTGTCATCCCAACAGTAGAATGCTGTGTTATTGTCACCCCACCAGTAGAATGTTGTGTTATTGTCACCCCACCAGTAGAATGTTGTGTTATTGTCACCCCACCAGAAGAATGTTGTGTTATTGTCACCCCACCAGTAGAATGTTGTGTTATTGTCACCCCACCAGTAGAATGTTGTGTTATTGTCACCCCACCAGTCGAATGTTGTGTTATTGTCACCCCACCAGTCGAATGTTGTGTTATTGTCACCCCACCAGTAGGATGTTGTGTTATTGTCACCCCAAGAGTAGAATGTTGTGTTATTGTCACCCCACCAGTAGAATGTTGTGTTATTGTCACCCCACCAGTCGAATGTTGTGTTATTGTCACCCCACCAGCAGGATGTTGTGTTATTGTCACCCCAAGAGTAGAATGTTGTGTTATTGTCACCCCACCAGTAGAATGTTGTGGAACTGTCACCCCAACAGTAGAATGTTGTGTTATTGTCACCCCACCAGTAGAATGTTGTGTTATTGTCACCCCAACAGAAGAATGTTGTGTTATTGTCACCCCACCAGAAGAATGTTGTGTTATTGTCACCCCACCAGTAGAATGTTGTGTTATTGTCACCCCACCAGTAGAATGTTGTGTCCTATTGTCACCCCACCAGTAGAATGTTGTGTTTTTGTCACCCCACCAGCAGAATGTTGTGTTATTGTCACCCCACCAGTAGAATGTTGTGTTATTGTCACCCCACCAGTAGAATGTTGTGTTACTGTCACCCCACCAGTAGAATGTTGTGTTATTGTCACCCCACCAGTAGAATGTTGTGTTATTGTCACCCCACCAGTAGAATGTTGTGTTTTTGTCACCCCACCAGTAGAATGTTGTGTTATTGTCACCCCACCAGTAGAATGTTGTGTTTTTGTCACCCCACCAGTAGAATGTTGTGTTTTTGTCACCCCACCAGCAGAATGTTGTGTTATTGTCACCCCACCAGTAGAATGTTGTGTTATTGTCACCCCACCAGTAGAATGTTGTGTTACTGTCACCCCACCAGTAGAATGTTGTGTTATTGTCACCCCACCAGTAGAATGTTGTGTTATTGTCACCCCACCAGTAGAATGTTGTGTTATTGACACCCCAACAGAAGAATGTTGTGTTATTGTCACCCCAAGAGTAGAATGTTGTGGAACTGTCATCCCACCAGTAGAATGTTGTGTTATTGTCACCCCACCAGAAGAATGTTGTGTTATTGTCACCCCAAGAGTAGAATGTTGTGGAACTGTCACCCCACCAGTAGAATGTTGTGTTATTGTCACCCCACCAGTAGAATGTTGTGTTATTGTCACCCCACCAGTAGAATGTTGTGTTATTGTCACCCCACCAGAAGAATGCTGTGTTATTGTCACCCCACCAGAAGAATGTTGTGTTATTGTCACCCCAAGAGTAGAATGTTGTGGAACTGTCACCCCAACAGTAGAATGCTGTGTTATTGTCACCCCCACCAGTAGAATGTTGTGTTATTGTCACCCCACCAGTAGAATGTTGTGTTATTGTCACCCCACCAGTAGAATGTTGTGTTATTGTCACCCCAAGAGTAGAATGTTGTGGAACTGTCACCCCACCAATAGAATGTTGTGTTATTGTCACCCCACCAGTAGAATGTTGTGTTATTGTCACCCCACCAGTAGAATGCTGTGTTATTGTCACCCCACCAGTAGAATGTTGTGTTTTTGTCACCCCACCAGAAGAATGTTGTGTTATTGTCAACCCAAGAGTAGAATGTTGTGTTATTGTCACCCCACCAGTAGAATGTTGTGTTATTGACACCCCAACAGAAGAATGTTGTGTTATTGTCACCCCAAGAGTAGAATGTTGTGGAACTGTCACCCCACCAGTAGAATGTTGTGTTATTGTCACCCCACCAGAAGAATGTTGTGTTATTGTCACCCCACCAGAAGAATGTTGTGTTATTGTCACCCCAAGAGTAGAATGTTGTGGAACTGTCACCCCACCAGTAGAATGTTGTGTTATTGTCACCCCACCAGTAGAATGTTGTGTTATTGTCACCCCACCAGTAGAATGTTGTGTTATTGTCACCCCACCAGTAGAATGTTGTGTTATTGTCACCCCACCAGTAGAATGTTGTGTTATTGTCACCCCACCAGTAGAATGTTGTGTTATTGTCACCCCACCAGTAGAATGTTGTGTTATTGTCACCCCAACAGTAGAATGTTGTGTTTTTGTCACCCCACCAGAAGAATGCTGTGTTATTGTCACCCCACCAGAAGAATGTTGTGTTATTGTCACCCCAAGAGTAGAATGTTGTGGAACTGTCACCCCAACAGTAGAATGTTGTGTTATTGTCACCCCACCAGTAGAATGTTGTGTTATTGTCACCCCACCAGAAGAATGCTATGTTATTGTCACACCACCAGAAGAATGTTGTGTTATTGTCACCCCAAGAGTACAATGTTGTGTTATTGTCACCCCACCAGAAGAATGTTGTGTTATTGTCACCCCACCAGAAGAATGTTGTGTTATTGTCACCCCAAGAGTAGAATGTTGTGTTATTGTCACCCCACCAGTAGAATGTTGTGTTATTGTCACCCCACCAGTAGAATGTTGTGTTATTGTCACCCCACCAGTAGAATGTTGTGTTATTGTCACCCCACCAGTAGAATGTTGTGTTATTGTCACCCCACCAGTAGAATGATGTGTTATTGTCACCCCACCAGTAGAATGTTGTGTTATTGTCACCCCACCAGTAGAATGTTGTGTTATTGTCACCCCACCAGAAGAATGCTGTGTTATTGTCACCCCACCAGAAGAATGTTGTGTTATTGTCACCCCAAGAGTAGAATGTTGTGGAACTGTCACCCCACCAGTCGAATGTTGTGTTATTGTCACCCCACCAGTCGAATGTTGTGTTATTGTCACCCCACCAGTAGGATGTTGTGTTATTGTCACCCCAAGAGTAGAATGTTGTGTTATTGTCACCCCACCAGTAGAATGTTGTGTTATTGTCACCCCACCAGTCGAATGTTGTGTTATTGTCACCCCACCAGCAGGATGTTGTGTTATTGTCATCCCAAGAGTAGAATGTTGTGTTATTGTCACCCCACCAGTAGAATGTTGTGGAACTGTCACCCCAACAGTAGAATGTTGTGTTATTGTCACCCCACCAGTAGAATGTTGTGTTATTGTCACCCCACCAGTAGAATGTTGTGTTATTGTCACCCCACCAGTAGAATGTTGTGTTATTGTCACCCCACCAGTAGAATGTTGTGTTATTGTCACCCCACCAGTAGAATGTTGTGTTATTGTCACCCCACCAGTAGAATGTTGTGTTATTGTCACCCCAACAGTAGAATGTTGTGTTTTTGTCACCCCACCAGAAGAATGCTGTGTTATTGTCACCCCACCAGAAGAATGTTGTGTTATTGTCACCCCAAGAGTAGAATGTTGTGGAACTGTCACCCCAACAGTAGAATGTTGTATTATTGTCACCCCACCAGTAGAATGTTGTGTTATTGTCACCCCACCAGAAGAATGCTATGTTATTGTCACACCACCAGAAGAATGTTGTGTTATTGTCACCCCAAGAGTACAATGTTGTGTTATTGTCACCCCACCAGAAGAATGTTGTGTTATTGTCACCCCACCAGAAGAATGTTGTGTTATTGTCACCCCAAGAGTAGAATGTTGTGTTATTGTCACCCCACCAGTAGAATGTTGTGTTATTGTCACCCCACCAGTAGAATGTTGTGTTATTGTCACCCCACCAGTAGAATGTTGTGTTATTGTCACCCCACCAGTAGAATGTTGTGTTATTGTCACCCCACCAGTAGAATGATGTGTTATTGTCACCCCACCAGTAGAATGTTGTGTTATTGTCACCCCACCAGTAGAATGTTGTGTTATTGTCACCCCACCAGAAGAATGCTGTGTTATTGTCACCCCACCAGAAGAATGTTGTGTTATTGTCACCCCAAGAGTAGAATGTTGTGGAACTGTCACCCCACCAGTAGAATGTTGTGTTATTGTCACCCCACCAGAAGAATGTTGTGTTATTGTCACCCCACCATTAGAATGTTGTGTTATTGTCACCCCCACCAGTAGAATGTTGTGTTATTGTCACACCAACAGTAGAATGTTGTGTTATTGCCACCTCACCAGTAGAATGTTGTGTTATTGTCACCCCAACAGTAGAATGTTGTGTTATTGTCACCCCACCAGTAGAATGTTGTGTTATTGTCACCCCACCAGTAGAATGTTGTGTTATTGTCACCCCACCAGAAGAATGTTGTGTTATTGTCACCCCACCAGTCGAATGTTGTGTTATTGTCACCCCACCAGTAGGATTTTGTGTTATTGTCACCCCAAGAGTAGAATGTTGTGTTATTGTCACCCCACCAGTAGAATGTTGTGTTATTGTCACCCCACCAGTCGAATGTTGTGTTATTGTCACCCCACCAGCAGGATGTTGTGTTATTGTCACCCCAAGAGTAGAATGTTGTGTTATTGTCACCCCACCAGTAGAATGTTGTGGAACTGTCACCCCAACAGTAGAATGTTGTGTTATTGTCACCCCACCAGTAGAATGTTGTGTTATTGTCACCCCACCAGTAGAATGTTGTGTTATTGTCACCCCACCAGAAGAATGCTGTGTTATTGTCACCCCACCAGAAGAATGTTGTGTTATTGTCACCCCAAGAGTAGAATGTTGTGGAACTGTCACCCCAACAGTAGAATGCTGTGTTATTGTCACCCCACCAGTAGAATGTTGTGTTATTGTCACCCCACCAGTAGAATGTTGTGTTATTGTCACCCCACCAGTAGAATGTTGTGTTATTGTCACCCCAAGAGTAGAATGTTGTGGAACTGTCACCCCACCAATAGAATGTTGTGTTATTGTCACCCCACCAGTAGAATGTTGTGTTATTGTCACCCCACCAGTAGAATGCTGTGTTATTGTCACCCCACCAGTAGAATGTTGTGTTTTGTCACCCCACCAGAAGAATGTTGTGTTATTGTCAACCCAAGAGTAGAATGTTGTGTTATTGTCACCCCACCAGTAGAATGTTGTGTTATTGACACCCCAACAGAAGAATGTTGTGTTATTGTCACCCCAAGAGTAGAATGTTGTGGAACTGTCACCCCACCAGTAGAATGTTGTGTTATTGTCACCCCACCAGAAGAATGTTGTGTTATTGTCACCCCACCAGAAAAATGTTGTGTTATTGTCACCCCAAGAGTAGAATGTTGTGGAACTGTCACCCCACCAGTAGAATGTTGTGTTATTGTCACCCCACCAGTAGAATGTTGTGTTATTGTCACCCCACCAGTAGAATGTTGTGTTATTGTCACCCCACCAGTAGAATGTTGTGTTATTGTCACCCCACCAGTAGAATGTTGTGTTATTGTCACCCCACCAGTAGAATGTTGTGTTATTGTCACCCCACCAGTAGAATGTTGTGTTATTGTCACCCCAACAGTAGAATGTTGTGTTTTTGTCACCCCACCAGAAGAATGCTGTGTTATTGTCACCCCACCAGAAGAATGTTGTGTTATTGTCACCCCAAGAGTAGAATGTTGTGGAACTGTCACCCCAACAGTAGAATGTTGTGTTATTGTCACCCCACCAGTAGAATGTTGTGTTATTGTCACCCCACCAGAAGAATGCTATGTTATTGTCACACCACCAGAAGAATGTTGTGTTATTGTCACCCCAAGAGTACAATGTTGTGTTATTGTCACCCCACCAGAAGAATGTTGTGTTATTGTCACCCCACCAGAAGAATGTTGTGTTATTGTCACCCCAAGAGTAGAATGTTGTGTTATTGTCACCCCACCAGTAGAATGTTGTGTTATTGTCACCCCACCAGTAGAATGTTGTGTTATTGTCACCCCACCAGTAGAATGTTGTGTTATTGTCACCCCACCAGTGGAATGTTGTGTTATTGTCACCCCACCAGTAGAATGATGTGTTATTGTCACCCCACCAGTAGAATGTTGTGTTATTGTCACCCCACCAGTAGAATGTTGTGTTATTGTCACCCCACCAGAAGAATGCTGTGTTATTGTCACCCCACCAGAAGAATGTTGTGTTATTGTCACCCCAAGAGTAGAATGTTGTGGAACTGTCACCCCACCAGTCGAATGTTGTGTTATTGTCACCCCCACCAGTCGAATGTTGTGTTATTGTCACCCCACCAGTAGGATGTTGTGTTATTGTCACCCCAAGAGTAGAATGTTGTGTTATTGTCACCCCACCAGTAGAATGTTGTGTTATTGTCACCCCACCAGTCGAATGTTGTGTTATTGTCACCCCACCAGCAGGATGTTGTGTTATTGTCATCCCAAGAGTAGAATGTTGTGTTATTGTCACCCCACCAGTAGAATGTTGTGGAACTGTCACCCCAACAGTAGAATGTTGTGTTATTGTCACCCCACCAGTAGAATGTTGTGTTATTGTCACCCCACCAGTAGAATGTTGTGTTATTGTCACCCCACCAGTAGAATGTTGTGTTATTGTCACCCCACCAGTAGAATGTTGTGTTATTGTCACCCCACCAGTAGAATGTTGTGTTATTGTCACCCCACCAGTAGAATGTTGTGTTATTGTCACCCCAACAGTAGAATGTTGTGTTTTTGTCACCCCACCAGAAGAATGCTGTGTTATTGTCACCCCACCAGAAGAATGTTGTGTTATTGTCACCCCAAGAGTAGAATGTTGTGGAACTGTCACCCCAACAGTAGAATGTTGTGTTATTGTCACCCCACCAGTAGAATGTTGTGTTATTGTCACCCCACCAGAAGAATGCTATGTTATTGTCACACCACCAGAAGAATGTTGTGTTATTGTCACCCCAAGAGTACAATGTTGTGTTATTGTCACCCCACCAGAAGAATGTTGTGTTATTGTCACCCCACCAGAAGAATGTTGTGTTATTGTCACCCCACCAGTAGAATGTTGTGTTATTGTCACCCCACCAGTAGAATGATGTGTTATTGTCACCCCACCAGTAGAATGTTGTGTTATTGTCACCCCACCAGAAGAATGTTGTGTTATTGTCACCCCACCAGTCGAATGTTGTGTTATTGTCACCCCACCAGTAGGATGTTGTGTTATTGTCACCCCAAGAGTAGAATGTTGTGTTATTGTCACCCCACCAGTAGAATGTTGTGTTATTGTCACCCCACCAGTCGAATGTTGTGTTATTGTCACCCCACCAGCAGGATGTTGTGTTATTGTCACCCCAAGAGTAGAATGTTGTGTTATTGTCACCCCACCAGTAGAATGTTGTGGAACTGTCACCCCAACAGTAGAATGTTGTGTTATTGTCACCCCACCAGTAGAATGTTGTGTTATTGTCACCCCAACAGAAGAATGTTGTGTTATTGTCACCCCACCAGTAGAATGTTGTGTTATTGTCACCCCACCAGTAGAATGTTGTGTTATTGTCACCCCACCAGAAGAATGTTGTGTTATTGTCACCCCACCAGTAGAATGTTGTGTTATTGACACCCCAACAGAAGAATGTTGTGTTATTGTCACCCCAAGAGTAGAATGTTGTGGAACTGTCACCCCACCAGTAGAATGTTGTGTTATTGTCACCCCACCAGAAGAATGTTGTGTTATTGTCACCCCACCAGAAGAATGTTGTGTTATTGTCACCCCAAGAGTAGAATGTTGTGGAACTGTCACCCCACCAGTAGAATGTTGTGTTATTGTCACCCCACCATTAGAATGTTGTGTTATTGTCACCCCACCAGTAGAATGTTGTGTTATTGTCACACCAACAGTAGAATGTTGTGTTATTGCCACCTCACCAGTAGAATGTTGTGTTATTGTCACCCCAACAGTAGAATGTTGTGTTATTGTCACCCCACCAGTAGAATGTTGTGTTATTGTCACCCCCACCAGTAGAATGTTGTGTTATTGTCACCCCACCAGAAGAATGCTGTGTTATTGTCAACCCACCAGAAGAATGCTGTGTTATTGTCACCCCACCAGAAGAATGTTGTGTTATTGTCACCCCAAGAGTAGAATGTTGTGGAACTGTCATCCCAACAGTAGAATGCTGTGTTATTGTCACCCCACCAGAAGAATGTTGTGTTATTGTCACCCCAAGAGTAGAATGTTGTGGAACTGTCATCCCAACAGTAGAATGCTGTGTTATTGTCACCCCACCAGTAGAATGTTGTGTTATTGTCACCCCACCAGTAGAATGTTGTGTTATTGTCACCCCACCAGAAGAATGTTGTGTTATTGTCACCCCACCAGTAGAATGTTGTGTTATTGTCACCCCACCAGTAGAATGTTGTGTTATTGTCACCCCACCAGTCGAATGTTGTGTTATTGTCACCCCACCAGTCGAATGTTGTGTTATTGTCACCCCACCAGCAGGATGTTGTGTTATTGTCACCCCAAGAGTAGAATGTTGTGTTATTGTCACCCCACCAGTAGAATGTTGTGTTATTGTCACCCCACCAGTCGAATGTTGTGTTACTGTCACCCCACCAGCAGGATGTTGTGTTATTGTCACCCCAAGAGTAGAATGTTGTGTTATTGTCACCCCACCAGTAGAATGTTGTGGAACTGTCACCCCAACAGTAGAATGTTGTGTTATTGTCACCCCACCAGTAGAATGTTGTGTTATTGTCACCCCACCAGAAGAATGTTGTGTTATTGTCACCCCACCAGTAGAATGTTGTGTTATTGTCACCCCACCAGTAGAATGTTGTGTTATTGTCACCCCACCAGAAGAATGTTGTGTTATTGTCACCCCACCAGTAGAATGTTGTGTTATTGTCACCCCACCAGTAGAATGTTGTGTCCTATTGTCACCCCACCAGTAGAATGTTGTGTTATTGTCACCCCACCAGTAGAATGTTGTGTTATTGTCACCCCACCAGTAGAATGTTGTGTTATTGTCACCCCACCAGTAGAATGTTGTGTTATTGTCACCCCACCAGTAGAATGTTGTGTTATTGTCACCCCACCAGCAGAATGTTGTGTTATTGTCACCCCAAGAGTAGAATGTTGTGTTATTGTCACCCCACCAGTAGAATGATGTGTTATTGTCACCCCACCAGTAGAATGTTGTGTTATTGTCACCCCACCAGTAGAATGTTGTGTTATTGTCACCCCACCAGAAGAATGCTGTGTTATTGTCACCCCACCAGAAGAATGTTGTGTTATTGTCACCCCAAGAGTAGAATGTTGTGGAACTGTCACCCCACCAGTAGAATGTTGTGTTATTGTCACCCCACCAGAAGAATGTTGTGTTATTGTCACCCCACCATTAGAATGTTGTGTTATTGTCACCCCACCAGTAGAATGTTGTGTTATTGTCACACCAACAGTAGAATGTTGTGTTATTGCCACCTCACCAGTAGAATGTTGTGTTATTGTCACCCCAACAGTAGAATGTTGTGTTATTGTCACCCCCACCAGTAGAATGTTGTGTTATTGTCACCCCACCAGTAGAATGTTGTGTTATTGTCACCCCACCAGAAGAATGTTGTGTTATTGTCACCCCACCAGTCGAATGTTGTGTTATTGTCACCCCCACCAGTAGGATGTTGTGTTATTGTCACCCCAAGAGTAGAATGTTGTGTTATTGTCACCCCACCAGTAGAATGTTGTGTTATTGTCACCCCCACCAGTCGAATGTTGTGTTATTGTCACCCCACCAGCAGGATGTTGTGTTATTGTCACCCCAAGAGTAGAATGTTGTGTTATTGTCACCCCACCAGTAGAATGTTGTGGAACTGTCACCCCAACAGTAGAATGTTGTGTTATTGTCACCCCACCAGTAGAATGTTGTGTTATTGTCACCCCCACCAGTAGAATGTTGTGTTATTGTCACCCCACCAGAAGAATGCTGTGTTATTGTCACCCCACCAGAAGAATGTTGTGTTATTGTCACCCCAAGAGTAGAATGTTGTGGAACTGTCACCCCAACAGTAGAATGCTGTGTTATTGTCACCCCACCAGTAGAATGTTGTGTTATTGTCACCCCACCAGTAGAATGTTGTGTTATTGTCACCCCACCAGTAGAATGTTGTTTTATTGTCACCCCCAAGAGTAGAATGTTGTGGAACTGTCACCCCACCAATAGAATGTTGTGTTATTGTCACCCCACCAGTAGAATGTTGTGTTATTGTCACCCCACCAGTAGAATGCTGTGTTATTGTCACCCCACCAGTAGAATGTTGTGTTTTTGTCACCCCACCAGAAGAATGTTGTGTTATTGTCAACCCAAGAGTAGAATGTTGTGTTATTGTCACCCCACCAGTAGAATGTTGTGTTATTGACACCCCAACAGAAGAATGTTGTGTTATTGTCACCCCAAGAGTAGAATGTTGTGGAACTGTCACCCCACCAGTAGAATGTTGTGTTATTGTCACCCCACCAGAAGAATGTTGTGTTATTGTCACCCCACCAGAAGAATGTTGTGTTATTGTCACCCCAAGAGTAGAATGTTGTGGAACTGTCACCCCACCAGTAGAATGTTGTGTTATTGTCACCCCACCAGTAGAATGTTGTGTTATTGTCACCCCACCAGTAGAATGTTGTGTTATTGTCACCCCACCAGTAGAATGTTGTGTTATTGTCACCCCACCAGTAGAATGTTGTGTTATTGTCACCCCACCAGTAGAATGTTGTGTTATTGTCACCCCACCAGTAGAATGTTGTGTTATTGTCACCCCAACAGTAGAATGTTGTGTTTTTGTCACCCCACCAGAAGAATGCTGTGTTATTGTCACCCCCACCAGAAGAATGTTGTGTTATTGTCACCCCAAGAGTAGAATGTTGTGGAACTGTCACCCCAACAGTAGAATGTTGTGTTATTGTCACCCCACCAGTAGAATGTTGTGTTATTGTCACCCCACCAGAAGAATGCTATGTTATTGTCACACCACCAGAAGAATGTTGTGTTATTGTCACCCCAAGAGTACAATGTTGTGTTATTGTCACCCCCACCAGAAGAATGTTGTGTTATTGTCACCCCACCAGAAGAATGTTGTGTTATTGTCACCCCAAGAGTAGAATGTTGTGTTATTGTCACCCCACCAGTAGAATGTTGTGTTATTGTCACCCCACCAGTAGAATGTTGTGTTATTGTCACCCCACCAGTAGAATGTTGTGTTATTGTCACCCCACCAGTGGAATGTTGTGTTATTGTCACCCCACCAGTAGAATGATGTGTTATTGTCACCCCACCAGTAGAATGTTGTGTTATTGTCACCCCACCAGTAGAATGTTGTGTTATTGTCACCCCACCAGAAGAATGCTGTGTTATTGTCACCCCACCAGAAGAATGTTGTGTTATTGTCACCCCAAGAGTAGAATGTTGTGGAACTGTCACCCCACCAGTCGAATGTTGTGTTATTGTCACCCCACCAGTCGAATGTTGTGTTATTGTCACCCCACCAGTAGGATGTTGTGTTATTGTCACCCCAAGAGTAGAATGTTGTGTTATTGTCACCCCACCAGTAGAATGTTGTGTTATTGTCACCCCACCAGTCGAATGTTGTGTTATTGTCACCCCACCAGCAGGATGTTGTGTTATTGTCATCCCAAGAGTAGAATGTTGTGTTATTGTCACCCCACCAGTAGAATGTTGTGGAACTGTCACCCCAACAGTAGAATGTTGTGTTATTGTCACCCCACCAGTAGAATGTTGTGTTATTGTCACCCCACCAGTAGAATGTTGTGTTATTGTCACCCCCACCAGTAGAATGTTGTGTTATTGTCACCCCACCAGTAGAATGTTGTGTTATTGTCACCCCACCAGTAGAATGTTGTGTTATTGTCACCCCACCAGTAGAATGTTGTGTTATTGTCACCCCAACAGTAGAATGTTGTGTTTTTGTCACCCCACCAGAAGAATGCTGTGTTATTGTCACCCCACCAGAAGAATGTTGTGTTATTGTCACCCCAAGAGTAGAATGTTGTGGAACTGTCACCCCAACAGTAGAATGTTGTGTTATTGTCACCCCACCAGTAGAATGTTGTGTTATTGTCACCCCACCAGAAGAATGCTATGTTATTGTCACACCACCAGAAGAATGTTGTGTTATTGTCACCCCAAGAGTACAATGTTGTGTTATTGTCACCCCACCAGAAGAATGTTGTGTTATTGTCACCCCACCAGAAGAATGTTGTGTTATTGTCACCCCAAGAGTAGAATGTTGTGTTATTGTCACCCCACCAGTAGAATGTTGTGTTATTGTCACCCCACCAGTAGAATGTTGTGTTATTGTCACCCCCACCAGTAGAATGTTGTGTTATTGTCACCCCACCAGTAGAATGTTGTGTTATTGTCACCCCACCAGTAGAATGATGTGTTATTGTCACCCCACCAGTAGAATGTTGTGTTATTGTCACCCCCACCAGTAGAATGTTGTGTTATTGTCACCCCACCAGAAGAATGCTGTGTTATTGTCACCCCACCAGAAGAATGTTGTGTTATTGTCACCCCAAGAGTAGAATGTTGTGGAACTGTCACCCCACCAGTAGAATGTTGTGTTATTGTCACCCCACCAGAAGAATGTTGTGTTATTGTCACCCCACCATTAGAATGTTGTGTTATTGTCACCCCACCAGTAGAATGTTGTGTTATTGTCACACCAACAGTAGAATGTTGTGTTATTGCCACCTCACCAGTAGAATGTTGTGTTATTGTCACCCCAACAGTAGAATGTTGTGTTATTGTCACCCCACCAGTAGAATGTTGTGTTATTGTCACCCCACCAGTAGAATGTTGTGTTATTGTCACCCCACCAGAAGAATGTTGTGTTATTGTCACCCCACCAGTCGAATGTTGTGTTATTGTCACCCCACCAGTAGGATGTTGTGTTATTGTCACCCCAAGAGTAGAATGTTGTGTTATTGTCACCCCACCAGTAGAATGTTGTGTTATTGTCACCCCACCAGTCGAATGTTGTGTTATTGTCACCCCACCAGCAGGATGTTGTGTTATTGTCACCCCAAGAGTAGAATGTTGTGTTATTGTCACCCCACCAGTAGAATGTTGTGGAACTGTCACCCCAACAGTAGAATGTTGTGTTATTGTCACCCCACCAGTAGAATGTTGTGTTATTGTCACCCCAACAGAAGAATGTTGTGTTATTGTCACCCCCACCAGTAGAATGTTGTGTTATTGTCACCCCACCAGTAGAATGTTGTGTTATTGTCACCCCACCAGAAGAATGTTGTGTTATTGTCACCCCCACCAGTAGAATGTTGTTTTATTGACACCCCAACAGAAGAATGTTGTGTTATTGTCACCCCAAGAGTAGAATGTTGTGGAACTGTCACCCCACCAGTAGAATGTTGTGTTATTGTCACCCCACCAGAAGAATGTTGTGTTATTGTCACCCCCACCAGAAGAATGTTGTGTTATTGTCACCCCAAGAGTAGAATGTTGTGGAACTGTCACCCCACCAGTAGAATGTTGTGTTATTGTCACCCCACCATTAGAATGTTGTGTTATTGTCACCCCACCAGTAGAATGTTGTGTTATTGTCACACCAACAGTAGAATGTTGTGTTATTGCCACCTCACCAGTAGAATGTTGTGTTATTGTCACCCCAACAGTAGAATGTTGTGTTATTGTCACCCCACCAGTAGAATGTTGTGTTATTGTCACCCCACCAGTAGAATGTTGTGTTATTGTCACCCCACCAGAAGAATGCTGTGTTATTGTCAACCCACCAGAAGAATGCTGTGTTATTGTCACCCCACCAGAAGAATGTTGTGTTATTGTCACCCCAAGAGTAGAATGTTGTGGAACTGTCATCCCAACAGTAGAATGCTGTGTTATTGTCACCCCACCAGAAGAATGTTGTGTTATTGTCACCCCAAGAGTAGAATGTTGTGGAACTGTCATCCCAACAGTAGAATGCTGTGTTATTGTCACCCCACCAGTAGAATGTTGTGTTATTGTCACCCCACCAGTAGAATGTTGTGTTATTGTCACCCCACCAGAAGAATGTTGTGTTATTGTCACCCCACCAGTAGAATGTTGTGTTATTGTCACCCCACCAGTAGAATGTTGTGTTATTGTCACCCCACCAGTCGAATGTTGTGTTATTGTCACCCCACCAGTCGAATGTTGTGTTATTGTCACCCCACCAGCAGGATGTTGTGTTGTCACCCCAAGAGTAGAATGTTGTGTTATTGTCACCCCACCAGTAGAATGTTGTGTTATTGTCACCCCACCAGTCGAATGTTGTGTTACTGTCACCCCACCAGCAGGATGTTGTGTTATTGTCACCCCAAGAGTAGAATGTTGTGTTATTGTCACCCCACCAGTAGAATGTTGTGGAACTGTCACCCCAACAGTAGAATGTTGTGTTATTGTCACCCCACCAGTAGAATGTTGTGTTATTGTCACCCCACCAGAAGAATGTTGTGTTATTGTCACCCCACCAGTAGAATGTTGTGTTATTGTCACCCCACCAGTAGAATGTTGTGTTATTGTCACCCCACCAGAAGAATGTTGTGTTATTGTCACCCCACCAGTAGAATGTTGTGTTATTGTCACCCCACCAGTAGAATGTTGTGTCCTATTGTCACCCCACCAGTAGAATGTTGTGTTATTGTCACCCCACCAGTAGAATGTTGTGTTATTGTCACCCCACCAGTAGAATGTTGTGTTATTGTCACCCCACCAGTAGAATGTTGTGTTTTTTTGTCACCCCACCAGCAGAATGTTGTGT